>NC_092336.1:549006363-549309393 GCF_046630445.1 Rutidosis leptorrhynchoides | reverse complement strand
TAACTCTACTGGTATCAAATCAATCTTAAATGTTTCGCTAACCAGTTTAATTTCTCGATTCTGACATATATTATCTGCTGAAATTAATTTACCATTTGCTAATTCGAGTAAAAATTTACTATCCAAAGGCATCAATGGACAACTTAATTTAGCACAAAAATCTCTACTCATATAGCTTCTATCCGCACCCGAATCAAATAAAACGTAAGCAGATTTATTGTCAATAAGAAACGTACCTGTAACAAGCTCCGGGTCTTCCTGTGCCTCTGCCGCATTAATATTGAAAACTCTTCCGCGGCCTTGTCCATTCATGTTCTCCTGGTTCGGGCAATTTCTAATAATGTGGCCCGGTTTTCCACATTTATAACAAACTACATTGGCATAACTTGCTCCGACACTACTTGCTCCGCCATTACTCATTCCGACACCATTTGTTCCTTTCGTTCTATTAACCCCTGGTCCATAGACCTCACACTTCGCCGCGCTATGACCATTTCTTTTACACTTGTTGCAAAATTTGGTGCAGAACCCCGAGTGATACTTTTCACACCTTTGGCATAGCTGCTTCTGATTGTTATTGTTGTTGTGGTTATTATGGTTGTTGGGATGATTGTTGTAGTTGATGTTGTTGTTGTTGTTGTTGTTGGGCTGTTTGTTGTAGTTGCGATTGATGTTGCGATTGTTGGGATAATTGTTGCGATTATTGTTGTAATTGCTATTGTTGTTGTATTGGTGATTCTTATCACCGTTTTCCTCCCACTTTCTTTTGACTTGCTTCACATTGGCCTCTTCAGCAGTCTGTTCTTTAATTCTTTCTTCAATCTGGTTCACTAGTTTGTGAGCCATTCTACATGCCTGTTGTATGGAGGCGGGCTCGTGTGAACTTATATCTTCTTGGATTCTTTCCGGTAATCCTTTCACAAACGCGTCGATCTTCTCTTCCTCATCTTCAAATGCTCCCGGACACAATAGGCACAATTCTGTTAATCGTCTTTCGTACGTGGTAATATCAAATCCTTGGGTTCGTAACCCTCTAAGTTCTGTCTTGAGCTTATTGACCTCGGTTCTGAGACGGTACTTCTCGTTCATCAAGTGTTTGAATGCTGACCATGGTAGTGCGTACGCATCGTCTTGTCCCACTTGCTCTAGATAGGTATTCCACCATGTTAACGCAGAACCTGTGAAGGTATGCGTAGCATACTTCACTTTGTCCTCTTCAGTACACTTACTTATGGCAAACACCGATTCGACCTTCTCGGTCCACCGTTTCAATCCGATCGGTCCTTCAGTTCCATCAAATTCCAAAGGTTTGCAGGCAGTGAATTCTTTGTAGGTGCATCCTACACGATTTCCTGTACTGCTAGATCCAAGGTTATTGTTGGTATGTAGCGCAGCCTGTACTGCGGCTATGTTTGAAGCTAGAAAAGTACGGAATTCCTCTTCATTCATATTCACGGTGTGACGAGTAGTCGGTGCCATTTCCTTCAAAATAGTCAAATGGAACAAGTTAATCATACAGAATATTAAGAGTAGTTGATAGTATTTCGTAGCATAATATGAACTCATTTATAAAAGCTTTTTCTTCATATTAGCGTTTTATAAGTTTAAATTCGGGTAGTACCTACCCGTTAAGTTCATACTTAGTAGCTAATATACAATTCAACTACTACAATTCTATATGAAAAACTGATTATAATAATATTTCGCGTTCAAACTTTTATACAATATTTTACAAATTACAATACCGCTTATTTTACATATAGCATGAAATATAGCACACAATAAATTTGATACAAGATGGTTGTGAAGATAATTCTAGCTAGTACACAAGTCGTTCAGCAAAGGCAATAAAGACACGTAATTCATACGTCCAGAAACAAGTCATGCATTCTGGTTTTACTAGGATTACTTTCCATCCTTGGTCTTGTGGAACATAACCGTTATGGCCGTTGATAAGACAGCGTGTTGTAACGTCGTCAAAGGGACGAGGGTTACGTAATGTCCAACAGTCCCGTAACAATCTAAAAACCTCATTTCTTACCCTAATTACCGACTCCGTCACTTGTGGGAACGTTTTGTTTAATAGTTGTAGCCCGATGTTCTTGTTCTCACTTTGGTGAGAAGCGAACATTACTAATCCGTAAGCATAACATGCTTCTTTATGTTGCATGTTAGCCGCTTTTTCTAAATCACGAAGTCCAATATTCGGATATATTGAATCAAAATAATTTCTTAACCCATTGCGTAAAATAGCATTTGGGTTCCCCGCAATATATGCGTCAAAGTAAACACATCGTAACTTATGGATTTCCCAATGTGATATCCCCCATCTTTCGAACGAAAGCCTTTTATAAACCAAGGCATTCTTGGAACGTTCTTCGAATGTCTTACAAACTGATCTCGCCTTAAATAGTTGTGCCGAAGAATTCTGACCGACTCTAGACAAGATTTCATCAATCATGTCTCAGGGTAGGTCTCTTAAAATATTGGGTTGTCTATCCATTTTTTGTTTTTATACTGTAAAATAGACAAGAGTTAGATTCATAAAAAAATACTTATTAATACAAGCAATTTTTACATATATCATAAAGCATAAGCACACTATATTACATATATTACACCACACGAATACAACTATCTTATTCCGACTCGCTTGTTTCTTCTTCTTCGGTTTTGGTTCGTTTTGCCAAGTTTTTAGGGATATATGATGTTCCCCTAATACGAGCCGTAATTTTCCACATTGGTTTAGAAAAACCTGATGGTTTAGAGGTTCCCGGGTCATTGTTACAACTTAAGGACTTCGGGGGTTGACGATACATATAAAGTTCATCGGGGTTGGAATTAGATTTCTCTATTTTTATGCCCTTTCCCTTATTATTTTCTTTTGCCTTTTTAAATTCAGTTGGGGTAATTTCTATAACATCATCGGAATTCTCTTCGGAATCCGATTCATCGGAGAATTGGTAATCCTCCCAATATTTTGCTTCCTTGGCGGAAACACCATTGACCATAATTAACCTTGGTCGGTTGGTTGAGGATTTTCTTTTACTTAACCGTTTTATTATTTCCCCCACCGGTTCTATTTCTTCATCCGGTTCCGATTCTTCTTCCGGTTCCGATTCTTCTTCCGGTTCCGATTCTTCTTCTGGTTCCGACTCTTCTTCCGGTTCCTCTTCGGGAACTTGTGAATCAGTCCACGAATCATTCCAATTTACATTTGACTCTTCATTATTATTAGGTGAGTCAATGGGACTTGTTCTAGAGGTAGACATCTATCACATAATATCAAACGCGTTAAGAGATTAATATATCACATAATATTCACATGTTAAAAATATATAGTTTCTAACACAATTTGTTAAGCAATCATTTTTCAAGTACACATGGTCGAAGTCCAGACTCACTAATGCATCCTAACAAACTCGATAAGACATACTAATGCAAAATTCTGGTTCTCTAAGACCAACGCTCGGATACCAACTGAAATGTCCCGTTCTTATTGATTAAAAACGTTCCATATTAATTGATTTCGTTGCGAGGTTTTGACCTCTATATGAGACGTTTTTCAAAGACTGCATTCATTTTAAAACAAACCATAACCTTTATTTCATCAATAAAGGTTTAAAAAGCTTTACGTAGATTATCAAATAATGATAATCTAAAATATCCTGTTTACACACGACCATTACATAATAGTTTACAATACAAATATGTTACAACAAAATAAGTTTCTTGAATGCAGTTTTTACACAATATCATACAAGCATGGACTCCAAATCTCGTCCTTATTTAAGTATGCGACAGCGGAAGCTCTTAATAATCACCTGAGAATAAACATGCTTAAAACGTCAACAAAAATGTTGGTGAGTTATAGGTTTAACCTATATATATCAAATCATAATAATAGACCACAAGATTTCATATTTCAATACACATCCCATACATAGAGATAAAAGTCATTCATATGGTGAACACCTGGTAACCGACATTAACAAGATGCATATATAAGAATATCCCCATCATTCCGGGACACCCTTCGGATATGATATAAATTTCGAAGTACTAAAGCATCTGGTACTTTGGATGGGGTTTGTTAGGCCCAATAGATCTATCTTTAGAATTCGCGTCAATTAGGGAGTCTGTTCCCTAATTCTTAGATTACCAGACTTAATAAAAAGGGGCATATTCGATTTCGATAATTCAACCATAGAATGTAGTTTCATGTACTTGTGTCTATTTTGTAAATCATTTATAAAACCTGCATGTATTCTCATCCCAAAAATATTAGATTTTAAAAGTGGGACTATAACTCACTTTCACATATTTTTACTTCGTCGGGAAGTAAGACTTGGCCACTGGTTGATTCACGAACCTATAACAATATATACATATATATCAAAATATGTTCAAAATATATTTACAACACTTTTAATATATTTTGATGTTTTAAGTTTATTAAGTCAGCTGTCCTCGTTAGTAACCTACAACTAGTTGTCCACAGTTAGATGTACAGAAATAAATTGATAAATATTATCTTGAATCAATCCACGACCCAGTGTATACGTATCTCAGTATTGATCACAACTCAAACTATATATATTTTGGAATCAACCTCAACCCTGTATAGCTAACTCCAACATTCACATATAGAGTGTCTATGGTTGTTCCGAAATATATATAGATGTGTCGACATGATAGGTCGAAACATTGTATACGTGTCTATGGTATCTCAAGATTACATAATATACAATACAAGTTGATTAAGTTATGGTTGGAATAGATTTGTTACCAATTTTCATGTAGCTAAAATGAGAAAAATTATCCAATCTTGTTTTACCCATAACTTCTTCATTTTAAATCCGTTTTGAGTGAATCAAATTTCTATGGTTTCATATTGAACTCTATTTTATGAATCTAAACAGAAAAAGTATAGGTTTATAGTCGGAAAAATAAGTTACAAGTCGTTTTTGTAAAGGTAGTCATTTCAGTCGAAAGAACGACGTCTAGATGACCATTTTAGAAAACATACTTCCACTTTGAGTTTAACCATAATTTTTGAATATAGTTTCATGTTCATAATAAAAATAATTTTCTCAGAATAACAACTTTTAAATCAAAGTTTATCATAGTTTTTAATTAACTAACCCAAAACAGCCCGCGGTGTTACTACGACGGCGTAAATCCGGTTTTACGGTGTTTTTCGTGTTTCCAGGTTTTAAATCATTAAATTAGCATATCATATAGATATAGAACATGTGTTTAGTTGATTTTAAAAGTCAAGTTAAAAGGATTAACTTTTGTTTGCGAACAAGTTTAGAATTAACTAAACTATGTTCTAGTGATTACAAGTTTAAACCTTCGAATAAGATAGCTTTATATGTATGAATCGAATGATGTTATGAACATCATTACTACCTTAAGTTCCTTGGATAAACCAACTGGAAAAGAGAAAAATGGATCTAGCTTCAATGGATCCTTGGATAGCTCGAAGTTCTTGAAGCAGAATCATGACACGAAAACAAGTTCAAGTAAGATCATCACTTGAAATAAGATTGTTATAGTTATAGAAATTGAACCAAAGTTTGAATATGATTATTACCTTGTATTAGAATGATAACCTACTGTAAGAAACAAAGATTTCTTGAGGTTGGATGATCACCTTACAAGATTGGAAGTGAGCTAGCAAACTTGAAAGTATTCTTGATTTTATGTAACTTGAACTTGTAGAATATATGAAGAACACTTAGAACATGAAGATAGAACTTGAGAGAGATCAATTAGATGAAGAAAATTGAAGAATGAAAGTGTTTGTAGGTGTTTTTGGTCGTTGGTGTATGGATTAGATATAAAGGATATGTAATTTTGTTTTCATGTAAATAAGTCATGAATGATTACTCATATTTTTGTAATCTTATGAGATATTTCATGCTAGTTGCCAAATGATGGTTCCCACATGTGTTAGGTGACTCACATGGGCTGCTAAGAGCTGATCATTGAAGTGTATATACCAATAGTACATACATCTAAAAGATGTGTATTGTACGAGTACGAATACGGGTGCATACGAGTAGAATTGTTGATGAAACTGAACGAGGATGTAATTGTAAGCATTTTTGTTAAGTAGAAGTATTTTGATAAGTGTCTTGAAGTCTTTCAAAAGTGTATGAATACATATTAAAACACTACATGTATATACATTTTAACTGAGTCGTTAAGTCATCGTTAGTCGTTACATGTAAATGTTGTTTTGAAACCTTTAGGTTAACGATCTTGTTAAATGTTGTTAACCCAATGTTTATAATATCAAAAGAGATTTTAAATTATTATATTATCATGATATTATGATGTACGAATATCTCTTAATATGATATATATACATTAAATGTCGTTACAACGATAATCGTTACATATATGTCTCGTTTCAAAATCATTAAGTTAGTAGTCTTGTTTTTACATATGTAGTTCATTGTTAATATACTTAATGATATGTTTACTTATCATAATATTATGTTAACTATATATATAACCATATATATGTCATCATATAGTTTTTACAAGTTTTAACGTTCGTGAATCACCGGTCAACTTGGGTAGTCAATTGTCTATATGAAACCTATTTCAATTAATCAAGTCTTAACAAGTTTGATTGCTTAACATGTTGGAAACATTTAATCATGTAAATATCAATCTCAATTTATATATATAAACATGTAAAAGTTCGGGTCACTACATATACCGGGTTTCGTCTTCCCGAATATTAAGATGCTTCTCCGATCCTTTGGGTATTTCATCCTTTAAATTTCCCTCTTTTAAAACTCCTTGTTGCGCCTCCTTTATTTGAGTAGTAAGGTTAGTGTGAATCATTATATTCATAGATTTTACTCGAATGGGTTCTCTGTCCTTTCTGCTCAAGGCGTCGGCTACCACATTTGCCTTCCCCGGGTGGTAACGAATCTCAAAGTCGTAATCATTCAACAATTCAATCCACCTACGCTGCCTCATATTCAGTTGTTTCTGATTAAATATGTGTTGAAGACTTTTGTGGTCGGTATATATAATACTTTTGACCCCATATAAGTAGTGCCTCCAAGTCTTTAATGCAAAAACAACCGCGCCTAATTCCAAATCATGCGTCATATAATTTTGCTCGTGAATCTTCAATTGTCTAGAAGCATAAACAATCACCTTCGTCCGTTGCATTAATACACAACCGAGACCTTGCTTTGATGCGTCATAATAAATCACAAAATCATCATTCCCTTCAGGCAATGACAATATAGGTGCCGTAGTTAGCTTTTTCTTCAATAATTGAAATGCCTTCTCTTGTTCATCCTTCCATTCAAATTTCTTCCCTTTATGCGTTAATGCAGTCAAGGGTTTTGCTATTTTGGAGAAATCTTGGATGAATCTTCTATAGTAACCAGCCAATCCTAAAAATTGACGTATATGCTTCAGAGTTTTTGGGATTTCCCACTTTTCAACGATTTCGATCTTTGCCGGGTCCACCTGGATACCTTCTTTGTTCACTATGTGACCGAGGAATTGAACTTCTTCCAACCAAAATGCACACTTTGAAAACTTAGCGTACAGTTTTTCTTTCCTCAATACTTCTAGCACTTTTCTCAAATGTTCTTCGTGCTCTTGATCATTCTTTGAGTAAATAAGTATGTCATCGATGAAAACAATGACAAACTTGTCAAGATATGGTCCACACACTCAGTTCATAAGGTCCATGAACACAGCTGGTGCGTTAGTCAATCCAAACGGCATAACCATAAACTAGTAATGACCATAACGCGTCCTAAAAGCAGTTTTTGGAATATCATCCTCCTTTACTCGCATTTGATGATATCCAGAACGTAAATCGATCTTCGAATAAACCGACGAGCCTTGTAGTTGATCAAATAAGTCGTCAATTCTCGGCAGTGGATAACGGTTTTTGATGGTAAGTTTGTTCAACTCTCTGTAGTCAATACACAACCGAAATGTACCATCCTTCTTCTTGACAAACAAAACAGGAGCTCCCCATGGTGATGTGCTTGGTCGAATGAAACCACGTTCTAATAGTTCTTGCAGTTGGCTTTGCAGTTCTTTCATCTCGCTGGGTGCGAGTCTATAAGGAGCACGAGCTATTGGTGCAGCTCCTGGTACAAGATCTATTTGAAATTCAACAGATCGATGTGGAGGTAGTCCCGGTAATTCTTTCGGAAATACATCGGGAAATTCTTTTGCGACGGGAACATCATTGATGCTCTTTTCTTCAATTTGTACTTTCTCGACATGTGCTAGAACAGCATAGCAACCTTTTCTTATTAGTTTTTGTGCCTTCAAATTACTAATAAGATGTAGCTTCATGTTGCCCTTTTCTCCGTACACCATTAAAGGTTCTCCTTCTTCTCGTACAATGCGAATTGCATTTTTATAACATACGATCTCTGCTTTCACCTTCTTCAGCCAGTCCATGCCAACTATTACATCAAAACTCCCTAACTCTACTGGTATCAAATCAATCTTAAATATTTCGCTACCCAGTTTAATTTCTCGATTCCGGTATATATCATCTGCTGAAATTAATTTACCGTTTGCTAATTCGAGTAAAAATTTACTATCCAACGGCGTCAATGGACAACTTAATTTAGCACAAAAATCTCTACTCATATAGCTTCTATCCGCACCCGAATCAAATAAAACGTAAGCAGATTTATTGTCAATAAGAAACGTACCCGTAACAAGCTCCGGGTCTTCCTGTGCCTCTGCTGCATTAATATTGAAAACTCTTCCGCGGCCTTGTCCATTCGTGTTCTCTTGGTTCGGGCAATTTCTAATAATGTGGCCCGGTTTTCCACATTTATAACAAACTACATTGGCATAACTTGCTCCGACACTACTTGCTCCGCCATTACTCGTTCCGACACCATTTGTTCCTTTCGTTCTGTTAACCCCTGGTTCGTAGACCTCACACTTCGCCGCGCTATGACCATTTCTTTTACACTTGTTGCAAAATTTGGTGCAGAACCCCGAGTGATACTTTTCACACCTTTGACATAGCTGCTTCTGATTGTTGTTGTTGTTGCGGTTGTTATTGTTGTTGGGATGATTGTTGTAGTTGCTGTTATTATTGTTGTTGTTGTTGTTGTTGGGCTGTTTGTTGTAGTTGCGATTGATGTTGCGATTGTTGGGATAATTGTTGCGATTATTATTGTAATTGCTGTTGTTGTTGTATTGGTGATTCTTATCACCGTTTTCCTCCCACTTTCTTTTGACTTGCTTCACATTGGCCTCTTCAGCCGTCTGTTCTTTAATTCTTTCCTCAATCTGGTTCACTAGTTTGTGATCCATTCTACATGCCTGTTGTATGGAGGCGGGCTCGTGTGAACTTATATCTTCTTGGATTCTTTTCGGTAATCCTTTCACAAACGCGTCGATCTTCTCTTCCTCATCTTCGAACGCTCCCGAACACAATAGGCACAATTCTGTTAATCGTCTTTCGTACGTGGTAATATCAAATCCTTGGGTTCGTAACCCTCTAAGTTCTGTCTTGAGCTTATTGACCTCGGTTCTGGGATGGTACTTCTCGTTCATCAAGTGCTTGAATGCTGACCACGGTAGTGCGTACGCATCATCTTGTCCCACTTGCTCTAGATAGGTATTCCACCATGTTAACGCAGAACCTGTGAAGGTATGCGTAGGGTACTTCACTTTGTCCGCTTCAGTACACTTACTTATGGCAAACACCGATTCGACCTTCTCGGTCTACCGTTTCAATCCGATCGGTCCTTCAGTTCCATCAAATTCCAAAGGTTTGCAGGCAGTGAATTCTTTGTAGGTGCATCCTACACGATTTCCTGTACTGCTAGATCCAAGGTTATTGTTGGTATGTAGCGCAGCCTGTACTGCGGCTATGTTTGAAGCTAGAAAAGTATGGAATTCCTCTTCATTCATATTCACGGTGTGTCGAGTAGTCGGTGCCATTTCCTTCAAAATAGTCAAATGGAACAAGTTAATCATACAGAATATTAAGAGTAGTTAATAGTATTTCGTAGCATAATATGAACTCATTTATAAAAGCTTTTTCTTCATATTAGCGTTTTATAAGTTTAAATTCGGGTAGTACCTACCCGTTAAGTTCATACTTAGTAGCTAATATACAATTCAACTACTACAATTCTATATGAAAAACTAATTATAATAATATTTGGCGTTCAAACTTTTATACAATATTTTACAAATTTACAATACCGCTTATTTTACATAAGCATGAAATATAGCACACAATAACTTTGATACAAGATAGTTGTGAAGATAATTCTAGCTAGTACACAAGTCGTTCAGCAAAGGCAATAAAGACACGTAATTCATACGTCCAGAAACAAGTCATGCATTCTGGTTTTACTAGGACTACTTCCCATCCTTGGTCTTGTGGAACATAACCGTTATGGCCGTTCATAAGATAGCGTGTTGTAACGTCGTCAAAGAGACGAGGGTTACGTAATGACCAACAGTCTCGTAATAACCTAAAAACCTCATTTCTTACCCCAATTACCGACTCCGTCACTTGTGGGAACGTTTTGTTTAATAGTTGTAGCCCGATGTTCTTTTTCTCACTTTGGTGAGAAGCGAACATTACTAACCCGTAAGCATAGCATGCTTCTTTATGTTGCATGTTAGCCGCTTTTTCTAAATCATGAAGTCCTATATTCGGATACATTGAGTCAAAATAATTTCTTAACCCGTTGCGTAAAATAGCATTTGGGTTCCCCGCAATATATGCGTCAAAGTAAACACATCGTAACTTATGGGTTTCCCAATGTGATATCCCCCATCTTTCAAACGAAAGTCTCTTATAAACCAAGACATTCTTGGAACGTTCTTCGAATGTCTTACAAACTGATTTCGCCGTAAATAGTTGTGCCGAAGAATTCTGACCGACTCTAGACAAGATTTCATCAATCATGTCTCCGGGTAGGTCTCTTAAAATATTGGGTTGTCTATCCATTTTGTGTTTTTATAGTGTAAAATAGACAAGAGTTAGATTCATAAAAAAAAATACTTATTAATACAAGCAATTTTTACATATATCATAAAGCATAAGCACACTATATTACATATATTACACCACATGAATACAACTATCTTATTCCGACTCGCTCGTTTCTTCTTCTTCGGTTTTTGGTTCGTTTTGCCAAGTTTCTAGGGATATATGATGCTCCCCTAATACGAGCTGTCGTTTTCCACAACGGTTTGGAAAAACCTGGTGGTTTAGAGGTTCCCGAGTCATTGTTACAACTTAAGGGCTTCGGGGGTTGACGATACATATAAAGTTCATCGGGGTTGGAATTAGATTTCTCTATTTTTATGCCCTTTCCCTTATTATTTTCTTTTGCCTTTTTAAATTCAGTTGGGGTAATTTCTATAACATCATCGGAATTCTCGTCGGAATCCGATTCATCGGAGAATTGGTAATCCTCCCAATATTTTGCTTCCTTGGCGGAAACACCATTGACCATAATTAACCTTGGTCGGTTGGTTGAGGATTTTCTTTTACTTAACCGTTTTATTATTTCCCCCACCGGTTCTATTTCCTCCTCCGGTTCCTCCTCTTCCGGTTCTGATTCTTCTTCCGGTTCTGATTCTTCTTCCGGTTCTTCTTCGGGAACTTGTGAATCAGTCCAATATATATTCGACTCTTCGTTATTATTAGGTGAGTCAATGGGATTTGTGCTAGAGGTAGGCATCTATTACACAATATCAAACATGTTAAGAGATTAATATATCACATAATATATACATGTTAATAATATATAGTTTCCAACAAAAATGTTAAGCAATCATTTTTAAAGAAAACACGGTCGAAGTCCAGACTCACTAATGCATCCTAACAAACTCGATAAGACACACTAATACAAATTTCTGGTTCTCTAAGACCAACGCTCGGATACCAACTGAAATATCCCGTTCTTATTGATTAAAAACGTTCCATATTAATTGATTTCGTTGCGAGGTTTTGACCTCTATATGAGACGTTTTTCAAAGACTGCATTCATTTTTAAAACAAACCATAACCTTTATTTCATAAATTAAGGTTTAAAAAGCTTTACGTAGATTATCAAATAATGATAATCTAAAATACCCTGTTTACACACGACCATTACATAATGGTTTACAATACAAATATGTTACATCGAAATCAGTTTCTTGAATGCAGTTTTTACACAATATCATACAAACATGGACTCCAAATCTTGTCCTTATTTTAGTATGCAACAGCGGAAGCTCTTAGTATTCACCTGAGAATAAACATGCTTTAAACGTCAACAAAAATGTTGGTGAGTTATAGGTTTAACTTATATATATCAAATCGTAACAATAGACCACAAGATTTCATATTTCAATACACATCCCATACATAGAGATAAAAATCATTCATATGGTGAACACCTGGTAACCGACATTAACATGATGCATATATAAGAATATCCCCATCATTCCGGGACACCCTTCGGATATGATATAAATTTCGAAGTACTAAAGCATCCGGTACTTTGGATGGGGTTTATTAGGCCCAATAGATCTATCTTTAGGATTCGCGTCAATTAGGGTGTCTGTTCCCTAATTCTTAGATTACCAGACTTAATAAAAAGGGGCATATTCGATTTCGATAATTCAACCATAGAATGTAGTTTCACGTACTTGTGTCTATTTTGTAAATCATTTATAAAACCTGCATGTATTCTCATCCCAAAAATATTAGATTTTAAAAGTGGGACTATAACTCACTTTCACAGATTTTTACTTCGTCGAGAAGTAAGACTTGGCCACTGGTTGATTCACGAACCTATAACAATATATACATATATATCAAAGTATGTTCAAAATATATTTACAACACTTTTAATATATTTTGATGTTTTAAGTTTATTAAGTCAGCTGTCCTCGTTAGTAACCTACAACTAGTTGTCCACAGTTAGATGTACAGAAATAAATCGATAAATATTATCTTGAATCAATCCACGACCCAGTGTATACGTATCTCAGTATTGATCACAAATCAAACTATATATATTTTGGAATCAACCTCAACCCTGTATAGCTAACTCCAACATTCACATATAGAGTGTCTATGGTTGTTCCGAAATATATATAGATGTGTCGACATGATAGGTCGAAACATTGTATACGAGTCTATGATATCTCAAGATTACATAATATACAATACAAGTTGATTAAGTTATGGTTGGAATAGATTTGTTACCAATTTTCACGTAGCTAAAATGAGAAAAATTATCCAATCTTGTTTTACCCATAGCTTCTTCATTTTAAATCCGTTTTGAGTGAATCAAATTGCTATGGTTTCATATTGAACTCTATTTTATGAATCTAAACAGAAAAAGTATAGGTTTATAGTCGGAAAAATAAGTTACAAGTCATTTTTGTAAAGGTAGTCATTTCAGTCGAAAGAACGACGTCTAGATGACCATTTTAGAAAACATACTTCCACTTTGAGTTTAACCATAATTTTTGGATATAGTTTCATGTTCATAATAAAAATCATTTTCCCAGAATAACAACTTTTAAATCAAAGTTTATCATAGTTTTAATTAACTAACCCAAAACAGCCTGCGGTGTTACTACGACGGCGTAAATCCGGTTTTACGGTGTTTTTGGTGTTTCCAGGTTTTAAATCATTAAGTTAGCATATCATATAGATATAGAACATGTGTTTAGTTGATTTTAAAAGTCAAGTTAGAAGGATTAACTTTTATTTGCGAATAAGTTTAGAATTAACTAAACTATGTTCTAGTGATTACAAATTTAAACCTTCGAATAAGATAGCTTTATATGTATGAATCGAATGATGTTATGAACATCATTACTACCTCAAATTCCTTGGATAAACCTACTAGAAATGGGAAAAATAGATCTAGCTTCAAAGGATCCTTGGATGGCTTGAAAGTTCTTGAAGCAGAATCATGACACGAAAATAATTTCAAGTAAGATTTCCACTCGAAATAAGATTGTTATAGTTATATAAATTGATTTAAAGTTTAAATATGATTATTACCTTGTATTAGAAAGATAACCTACTGTAAGTAACAAAGGTTTCTTGATCTTGGATGATTACTTGGAATGGATTTAGAAAACTTGGAAGTAAACTTGCAATCTTGGAAGTATTCTTGATTTTATGAAACTAGAACTTTTGGAATTTATGAAGAACACTTAGAACTTGAAGATAGAACTTGAGAGAGATCAATTAGATGAATAAAATTGAAGAATGAAAGTGTTTGTAGGTGTTTTTGATCGTTGGTGTATGGATTAGATATAAAGGATATGTAATTTTGTTTTCATGTAAATAAGTCATGAATGATTACTCATACTTTTGTAATTTTATGAGATATTTCATGCTAGTTGCCAAATGATGGTTCCTACATGTGTTAGGTGACTCACATGGGCTGCTAAGAGCTGATCATTGGAGTGTATATACCAATAGTACATACATCTAAAAGCTGTGTATTGTACGAGTACGAATACGGGTGCATACGAGTAGAATTGTTGATGAAACTGAACGAGGATGTAATTGTAAGCATTTTTGTTAAGTAGAAGTATTTTGATAAGTGTCTTGAAGTCTTTCAAAAGTGTATGAATACATATTAAAACACTACATGTATATACATTTTAACTGAGTCGTTAAGTCATTGTTAGTCGTTACATGTAAATGTTGTTTTGAAACCTTTAGGTTAACGATCTTGTTGAATGTTGTTAACCCATTGTTTATTATAACAAATGAGATGTTAAATTGTTATATTATCATGATATTATGATATATAATGTGATGACCCGGGAATTTCCGACCAAATTTAAACTTTAATCTTTATATGTTCCCGACACGATAAGCAAAATCTGTAATATTGAGTCTCAAAAATTTTGGAACTATGTTCATATGTTTAATTACCCTTTGACTGTGCCCAATGATTCACGAACAATTGTGTGTAAATTAATATGTAAATATATATATATATATATATACATATGAATACATACATATATATATATATATATATATATATATATATATATATATATATATATATATATATATATATATATATATATATATATATATATATATATATGAATGTAAATATATATAGTAATTTGAATTTATAAAAATAATTTAAACATTAAAATGAAATATGTAAAATAAGTTACAAAATAAATATGATGTAATTTAAAATGAATCTATATATAAATATGTATAATTTCTATGTATAATTATTATTATAGGTATATTAAAACATATATAAAATTTATAAACAAAAATGATTCAATAGAAATTATTACATAATATGTTATATGATTAGTAGATATTCCTTAAATAATAAAAATTTACTTACAAGTTAAAATATCATTGTTATATTTATATATCATTAGTATTAATTATTGTTAAACATATTATTGTTATTAAAGATGTCATTGTTATTATTATTACTAGTAAATAAAAGTATCTTTATTGTTACCATATTATTAGTTATTATTCATTATTAATCTTTATCAATAATATTACTATTAATAATATTATTATTAGTATTGTTAATATTAATAGTATTAATATAATTATATTAATTAATTATCAAAAATAAGAAATTAGATATATATGTACTTAGATATATATAACCAAATTATAAAATACATACATATATATAAATATAAATACATATATATAAATAAAATACTGAATTATATGTCTATACCTAGACAGATATAAATATATACATATACGGATTTATATATATAAATGGGAAAAAGATTACATAAGCATTTTGTTAGCTATCATTCTCCAACTATTGATGAATTGCTTTTACTGTCTAATTCCATACCAATCAGCGATTATATCTTGAACAAGTCCAAGAAGTTGTTAGCAATCAACATGTATTTTAATTTCTTTTATTTCTTTTTCTCTTCTCACCTCTTGTCTACTATCTCTGGACAAATGAACCACTTTCATATCTAAATTATATACCTATACATTTACATTTACACAAGAGATATAGAAAAATGGATATAGAACCCACAACCCTTCTTGATACTTCCTCTTCGTATTCTTACTCCATGAAACAAAACCCATTGAATCATCCTAGGCCACCATCACAGTATTTCTTGTCTATTACTGAAACGATTGCTGCAGACCACTTCTATTCAGTCCCAAAACAACCACCTGCAAATCAAGTAAGCTGTTACAATACTTCTGTTCTAATTAAAATTACTGCTGAATTACCTTTGGTGTCATGATTTTTGCTGACAAACAGCAGCTTTTACAGCTAGCTGCATTATTTTCTTTATCAGTGAAATCACTGTGAAAACCATTCGGAAACCACCACTTCTTCATCAACAATTACCATTCTCACCCATCAAGAAAACAACCCATAAAAGCTGCTGTTATGACATTACAAATTCAAACCTGCTAAAACTACCATTATATTCCCTGTTCGATCATAAAAATATATAACCTGCAACATATGACACTAATTAGTAGCTTCTAAAAACCACCATGAACACCACCAACATCAACACTATTGTTCTCTGTTATTCGTGAATTATGCCGTTAATAATCAAAACCACAAGCAAACCATTAACTATAATCGATTATCACTAAACCCTTCAAGAAAACCCTATATTACAGTTAGTTTTCGATCCAATTAAAAATACAGATTTTATATATATAAATTGATGAGGAAATTAAGAAAGATATCAATGAACCAATTACCTATTTAAATAAATTATGAGTATTGTGTAATCAATGGATCAATTGCAGAACCAAAAACCCCATGAACCATCGCGATATTTCTTTCTGTGTTTGCATCTGCTATCTTTGTTCTTTGTCAAGCCGCCATCAAACCTAAACTGAACACCATCATCAATCATCATCAACTATTATCACCACCACACGAAAACCCTACTGTTTACTGTCGTGATCAGTTGCGTCCAACTTATATTGGTTAATTACAGTTAGGGTTACACAAACTCATACGGATTCAAGTGAAAGTGAAGAGAAATTAAAATTCGAACTATTGAAACTGTATTTATAGAAATTGGGTGTTTGATTGATGATGATTATGATACGGAATTGAATAATCGATGATGATGGTAAAGATTTTTGATCGATCGTGTTATGGAGCTTCCTGTTATCTCGATCTGTTTAAGAAGACATAATGAAATGCGTGGTTTCTTTATTTAGGTATAATTATTATTATTATTATTATTATTATTATTATTATTATTATTATTATTATTATTATTATTATTATTATTATTATCATTATCATTATCATTATCATTATCATTATCATTATCATTATCATTATCATTATCATTATCATTATCATTATCATTATCATTATCATTATCATTATCATTATCATTATCTTTATCATGTTAGATTTAAAAAAAATAAAATTTAGTTTTAAGTTTATGATTTAAAATAGGTTAAGGATATGATTATGATTATTAAGAAAAAGTATAATTAAGTTTATGTTAAATACCTATTATTATTTTTGAAAATTATTAATATTATTATTATTAAGACTATTATTATTATTATCATTAAAACTAAAAGTATCATTAATTTTTAAATCTATCATTTTATAAAAACTAGTATTATTGTCAAGAATATTATTAGTAGCATCATTATTATTAACATTATAAGTATCATTAAGATAATCATATTTTTTTTTATAAAACTGTTCTAATTATTATTATTATCAAATCTAATAGTATTATTACCTTTATTTAATATTTTCATAGAGTTAACTAGCAAATGATAATTATATAACGATATACTTAATAAACATCATAAAACTATAATAATATCTTATTTATTAAAATATATAAAATGAATATACTTAATAAGATAAATAGTTTATTAATATAAAAATTATATCACTAATAATAAAATATATATTTATTCGATTACGATTATACGTTTTAATATATATACAAATAATATAGGTTCGTGAATCCAAGGCCAACCCTATACTTGTTCAATGTCGTTCTATGTATTTTTACTACAAAATACATTAGGTGAGTTCATTTGCACCCTTTTACTCTTTATATTTTTGGGCTGAGAATACATGCACTGTTTTAAAGACTGTTTTACAATATTTATATGCGTGAGTTTTATTTACTCCCTTTTTACTCATTACATTTTTGGGCTGAGAATACATGCAAATGCTTTATTAACTGTTTTACAATAATTATATGCGTGAGTTTCATTTGATCCCTTTTACTCTTTACATTTTTGGGCTGAGAATACATGCAAATACTTTAGTAACTGTTTTACAATAATTATATGCGTGAGTTTCATTGATCCCCTTTTACTCTTTACATTTTTGGGCTGAGAATACATGCAAATGCTTTAGTAACTGTTTTACAATAATTATATGCGTGAGTTTCATTTAATCCCTTTTTACTCTTTACATTTTTGGGCTGGGAATACATGCAAATGCTTTATTAACTGTTTTACAATATCTATATGCGTGAGTTTCATTAATCCCTTTTTAAATGCTTTTGCAATATATATTTTTGGGACTGAGAATACATGCGCTGCTTTTATAAATGCTTTACGAAATAGACACAAGTAATCGAAACTACATTCTGTGGTTGGACTATCTAATCGAATATGCCCTTTTTATTAAGTCTGGTAATCTAAGAATTAGGGAACAGACACCCTAATTGACGCGAACTCTAAAAATAGATCTATCGGGCCCAACAAGCCCCATCCAAAGTACCGGATGCTTTAGTACTTCGAAATTTATATCATGTCCGAAGGAGGATCCCGGAATGATGGGGATATTCTTATATGCATATTGTTAAGGTCGGTTACCAGGTGTTCAATCCATATGAATAATATTTTTGTCTCTATGCATGGGACGTATGTTTATGAGAAATGGAAATACGAAATCTTGTGGTCTATTAAAATTATGAAATGATTATTTATGTTAAATTAATGAACTCACCAACCTTTTGGTTGACACTTTAAAGCATGTTTATTCTCAGGTATAAAAGAAACATTCCGCTGTGTATTTGCTCATTTTAAAGGCAGTATTTTGAGTCGATCATCGCAATGGAACCAGTTGTTAGTGACTTCGTCCAGATGGATTAGGACGGGTCCTTTCAGTTGGTATCAGAGCAGTGGTCTTAGCGAACCATGTCTGCATTAGTGTGTCTAACTGATAAGTTGTTAGGATGCATTAGTGAGTCTGGACTTTGTCCGTGTCTGCATGTCAAAAGTTTTGCTTATCATTTCGTGTCGAAAATTTCCTGCTTATCATTCTTAGAGAATCACTTGCTTATCATCCTTAGTCTAGACACATCTTATTATATTAATTGCATGATTAGTGTATAGACAAAAATTTATATTTTAGCATATCTGCTCATTCATATCTTAGCGTACCTGTTATTGCTACCGATGCCTGACAGCTTCCGTAGATTCCTCCGTAACTTATGGGATTTCAGTATTATATATGCATATGTAAATTATGTACTGCAGGGTACTAATCTATATCATATAATCTATTTCTTATCGAAAATCCTTCATCTGATCGTACGGGATGAATCCCTAAACCAGTTCGAGTCCCTCAGATTCCGATAGCTATTCCGATAATTATTCCGACAACCATTCTGACATAGATGTTCACCTAAGCTCCGAAAATAGTGTCATCGACATGAATCAACCAATCAGCCATTATCAATTCATCTGATGGGTTCGTAGTCGACTTAATTAATGGAAACGCGCAGAAGACAATCCCTTCCACCAACCGAATTCACCTCTTGACAATGAACCGGAAGCGTTTACCGGCGAACCTGTTCGAGACACCATTTTTAGTCTCATTTCCAGGGTAACTCGACAAGATTATATTCTATCCACAATTTTGAACCTTATTCATCCGCTCGTTCCGACCGACAATCATCCTGGAGTAATAAGACAACGAGCTTCACGCTCGAGTAATCAATTTGGAAAAATGTAGTGCAAAATGTACCAGCTTCAGCAACATCACCGGCACCAACAGTATCATCAATAATAGCACCAGAACCATCAACAATCCATGCTTCAATATCATCATCTGTACTTTGAGTATGATCTTCGTTCTACGTATCATTCTACCTCATTTATCTTCGTTCAACATGGCGAATATGTAATCTCTAAAGTTTTAGAGATTATTTATTCTAATTCCAACCGAAAAGCAAATGAGTTTAATATCATATTAACTCATCAAATCCATGAATACATCTGAAGAAAATATATATGTATATATGTTTTCATAAAGATTGTAATTAAAAATTCTTTTGTACAAACTGTTAATGGTGAAAATATTTTAACGGGTAGGTAATACCCGAGGAATATTTAGTTTTCACATTAGTAAGTTACACTGTACATTCTTCGAATCTGATTCAACAGTCATTTACAATCCTACTTACATCCATCGATATACGTATCCGTTCACCACAGAATAACCATTTTCATTCAATTTCATATTTGGATTTTGACCTATCAGAATCTGACAAGTGACATAATGAAGAAAACATTGGACAAAATAAAATTTGTTAGAAACAAACAAATTAACTATGAAAAATTTTGTTAAGAATCCACGCTAACAAAATCCTAGCTAACTGTTCCTAGCTAACTAATTACATTTTGTTTATCGCAATTTATTTTATCGCAATTTACATTCTCGCAATTTTATTTATCGTCATTAAATTTCTGTTATTTACTTTACGCACCTTATTTATCGTTATTTAATTTTCTGTTATTTAGTTTACGCACTTTAAATATCGGGACACGTATACAAGGTTTTGACATATCATATCGACACATCTATATATAGTATTTGGAATCACCATAGACACTCTATATGCAGTAATGATCGAGTTCTCTATACAGGGTTGAGGTTGATTCTACAATAATATATATAGTTTGAGTTGTGATCGAGTCTGAGACGTATACGGGTCACGACACGTATTAATTAATTCGAATATTATATATTAAACTATATATGAATTATTGGACTGTCAACTGTGGACTATCGATTGTAGACTAATAACATTGGACAATTAAAATGAATTAAAATATTGATTATAACATATGAAATGAAACAATTCTTCAAGTTTGCCACTTGATTTCATCTTAAACCTCATTCGTATCTTGACGATTCCAATCTGCGTTCAAACATTTCATAATTCTTGAAAACACCTCAATCGAGAGGATGAACCAACCACACTTCATCTACGGAAGAAAAGATAGATGCATATAATTATGCACCTGAAAACACTCGAAACCTGAGTAAACGTTTAACACGTATCTGTGCTAGATCCTTTGGCATTGTTATTACCGAAAATAACATTGCAATTCCTTTTCAAAATAGTCAGTTTTGTCACAGCTTCAGCAAGTCAACTTCGACTTTTCATCCGAATTGGTCTTATTATAACCTTGATATATAAGTTTGCCTTTCGTTATCATTACCGAAGAACCGTTTATATTCCACTACATTAGCAGTAAACTTACCAACAACTTCATTACTCATTCACTTAAGTTACTCCGAAGAACTATTATATTTGTTCATTAAAACCCCATCATTTACTCATCTACATCTTGTAATAATAATTGCCATACCAATTACCGGGAATCAGCAATCAGTACTTTGAAAACTCACAGTATATCTACATCAACAGTTATATGTATAACATTTATCTCTTAGAATTATGATCTTTCATTCTGAAATTCTAAAAAGCACTCAGTCTACAAATCAATACTCTAAATGTTGAAAAAGCCGAATGAATCAGCAGAAACCATAGACAACCGTAAACGACCTTAACCGTTAAAAGTTTGATGATAAAGAATGGAGTATTGTAAACATTCAAGAAAAAATTTAGTACCGAAAAGCAGATTATGAGAAACTATGAAGAAAGCCGTGGACAAATCACAAAGAATAAGTTTGACTTCAAAGAATCCAAATGATTCAATGTCTGCTAAAGTCTTTAGTGAATATCTTACTCCTTACTCTAAACCCTTGCGGACAATAGTTTCTATCATCCTCTGATCTTTGATATTCCGAGATATTATCGTATCTTTCATTATAAATATCCTCGATATTTCTGAAGATATTTTCATAACTAATCTTATCTGAAATCATTAATCTCTTCGTGCTATCAGTATTACATCATATAGAAACTGTTAGTTTCTATATTCTGTAAACTTTCGAGCTTAAAATATGAATGTTATTGAAGTAATGTTGGGAACTCATGCATGAGTTAGTATAATATAATGACACTTGATCAACGTGATTATATTACAGTAAGTCATGCTGAGTTTCTAATGGGACGTGATGATTCACAGATCCTAACGTCATCACGTGCCATGTTACATAACTCTTTCATTATGCTTAACTTCTGAACATATCAAGAAAGTATTTTCTTGATAGTTCTATTCTTAGTGATTCTGGTAATTTGATAAATCAAATCGTGCTAATACATTAGTTCTTATTTAGAACACGATGTTTATTCGAAATTCCATACTTACGAATTCTGGACCGTTACTCGCTTTACTAGAAGCCGGGAGGATAATAAAAAGGCAAAGAGCTCCAGAATATAAGAGAAAATATAAAGCCCAACAACAACACCGAAATTACAAACCGTGGATATTAATGCGTATAACAATATAAAGACACGGGAGGATTATAAATACAATAATCCCTAAAGCATAGTAGAAATAAACGGATTCCTCCGGTGGAAGTTGGAAAAGGAGAATGATGGTTGCGATAATCAGGATAAGGACAAGGATCAGAACTGGATTAAGCATTTTCACGATCTTTTGAATTTGGGAATTGAGTATTGAAGTGGTGAAAATTAATGGAACGGAAAATGTAAAATTTATAGTGAAAATATCAGACAGAGTAATCGAGGCAGATCACCATCTTTAATTATAGAGATCTTAATTTCCTTATTTGCCGAAGAATCGAATCTTTTAGATTTCGAAGATTTTCTTTAATCCCTTGAATTCCGGAATTCAACCAAGACAACGTCAAAAGTTAAAACGAAACTTCATTCATTCATTTCACTCTTTTGTGATAACTTCATTCGTGCCCTTTGAATAATCGAATTATTTTATCTGTATTATTCAATAATGATAAAACTCTATTTATCAGCTCATATTCGTCAGGAAAACATATTTATTGTTAGCCATGACGACCTCACTTAAATTTCGGGACGAAATTTCTTTAACGGGTAGGTACTGTGATGACCCGGGAATTTCCGACCAAATTTAAACTTTAATCTTTATATGTTCCCGACACGATAAGCAAAATCTGTAATATTGAGTCTCAAAAATTTTGGAACTATGTTCATATGTTTAATTACCCTTTGACTGTGCCCAATGATTCACGAACAATTGTGTGTAAATTAATATGTAAATACATATATATATATATATATATATATATATATATATATATATATATATATATATATATATATATATATATATATATATATATATATATATATATATATATATATATATATATATATATATATATATATATATATATATATGAATGTAAATATATATAGTAATTTGAATTTATAAAAATAATTTAAACATTAAAATGAAATATGTAAAATAAGTTACAAAATAAGTATGATGTAATTTAAAATGAATCTATATATAAATATGTATAATTTCTATGTATAATTATTATTATAGGTATATTAAAACATATATAAAATTTATAAACAAAAATGATTCAATAGAAATTATTACATAATATGTTATATGATTAGTAGATATTCCTTAAATAATAAAAATTTACTTACAAGTTAAAATATCATTGTTATATTTATATATCATTAGTATTAATTATTGTTAAACATATTATTGTTATTAAAGATGTCATTGTTATTATTATTACTAGTAAATAAAAGTATCTTTATTGTTACCATATTATTAGTTATCATTCATTATTAATCTTTATCAATAATATTACTATTAATAATATTATTATTAGTATTGTTAATATTAATAGTATTAATATAATTATATTAATTAATTATCAAAAATAAGAAATTAGATATATATGTACTTAGATATATATAACCAAATTATAAAATACATACATATATACAAATATAAATACATATATATAAATAAAATACTGAATTATATGTCTATACCTAGACATATATAAATATATACATATACGGATTTATATATATAAATGGGAAAAAGGTTACATAAGCATTTTGTTAGCTATCGTTCTCCAACTATTGATGAATTGCTTTTACTGTCTAATTCCATACCAATCAGTGATTATATCTTGAACAAGTCCAAGAAGTTGTTAGCAATCAGCATCTATTTTAATTTCTTTTATTTCTTTTTCTCTTCTCACCTCTTGTCTACTATCTCTGGACAAATGAACCACTTTCATATCTAAATTATATACCTATACATTTACATTTACATAAGAGATATAGAAAAATGGATATAGAACCCACAACCCTTCTTGATACTTCCTCTTCGTATTCTTACTCCATGAAACAAAACCCATTGAATCATCCCAGGCCACCATCACAGTATTTCTTGTCTATTACTGAAACGATTGCTGCAGACCACTTCTATTCAGTCCCAAAACAACCACCTGCAAATCAAGTAAGCTGTTACAATACTTCTATTCCAATTAAAATTAATGCTGAATTACCTTTGGTGTCATGATTTTTGCTGACAAACAGCAGCTTATACAGCTAGCTGCATTATTTTCTTTATCAGTGAAATCACTGTGAAAACCATTCGGAAACCACCACTTCTTCATCAACAATTACCATTCTCACCCATCAAGAAAACAACCCATAAAAGCTGCTGTTATGACATTACAAATTCAAACCTGCTAAAACTACCATTATATTCCCTGTTCGATCATAAAAATATATAACCTGCAACATATGACACTAATTAGTAGCTTCTAAGAACCACCATGAACACCACCAACATCAACACTATTGTTCTCTGTTATTCGTGAATTATGCCGTTAATAATCAAAACCACAAGCAAACCATTAACTATAATCGATTATCACTAAACCCTTCAAGAAAACCCTATATTACAGTTAGTTTTCGATCCAATTAAAAATACAGATTTTATATATATAAATTGATGAGGAAATTAAGAAAGATATCAATGAACCAATTACCTATTTAAACAAATTATGAGTATTGTGTAATCAATGGATCGATTGCTGAACCAAAAACCCCATGAACCATCGCGATATTTCTTTCTGTGTTTGCATCTGCTATCTTTGTTCTTTGTCAAGCCGCCATCAAACCTAAACTGAACACCATCATCAATCATCATCAACTATTATCACCACCACACGAAAACCCTACTGTTTACTGTCGTGATCAGTTGCGTTCAACTTATATTGGTTAATTACAGTTAGAGTTACACAAACTCATACGGATTCAAGTGAAAGTGAAGAGAAATTAAAATTCGAACTATTGAAACTGTATTTATAGAAATTGGGTGTTTGATTGATGATGATTATGATACAGAATTGAATAATCGATGATGATGGTGAAGATTTTTGATCGATCATGTTATGGAGCTTCCTGTTATCTCGATCTGTTTAAGAAGACATAATGCAACGCGTGGTTTCTTTATTTAGGTATTATTATTATTATTATTATTATTATTATTATTATTATTATCATTATCATTATCAATATCATTATCATTATCATTATCATTATCATTATCATTATCATTATCATTATCATTATCATTATCATTATCATTATCATTATCTTTATCATGTTAGATATAAAAAAAAAAAAAATTTAGTTTTAAGTTTATGATTTAAAATAGGTTAAGGATATGATTATGATTATTAAGAAAAAGTATAATTATGTTTATGTTAAATACCTATTATTATTTTTGAAAATTATTAATATTATTATTATTAAGACTATTATTATTATTATCATTAAAACTAAAAGTATCATTAATTTTTAAATCTATCATTTTATAAAAACTAGTATTATTATCAAGAATATTATTAGTAGCATCATTATTATTAACATTATAAGTATCATTAAGATAATCATATTTTTTTTTATAAAACTGTTCTAATTATTATTATTATCAAATCTAATAGTATTATTACCTTTATTTAATATTTTCATGGAGTTAACTAGCAAATGATAATTATATAACGATATACGTAATAAACATCATAAAACTATAATAATATCTTATTTATTAAAATATATAAAATGAATATACTTAATAAGATAAATAGTTTATTAATATAAAAATTATATCACTAATAATAAAATATATATTTATTCGATTACGATTATACGTTTTAATATATATACAAATAATATAGGTTTGTGAATCCAAGGCCAACCCTATACTTGTTCAATGTCGTTCTATGTATTTTTACTACAAAATACATTAGGTGAGTTCATTTGCTCCCTTTTACTCTTTATATTTTTGGGCTGAGAATACATGCACTATTTTAAAGACTGTTTTACAATATTTATATGCGTAAGTTTTATTTACTCCCTTTTTACTCATTACATTTTTGGGCTGAGAATACATGCAAATGCTTTATTAACTGTTTTACAATAATTATATGCGTGAGTTTCATTTGATCCCTTTTACTCTTTACATTTTTGGGATGAGAATACATGCAAATGCTTTAGTAACTGTTTTACAATAATTATATGCATGAGTTTCATTGATCCCCTTTTACTCTTTACATTTTTGGGCTGAGAATATATGCAAATGCTTTAGTAACTGTTTTACAATAATTATATGCGTGAGTTTCATTTAATCCCTTTTTACTCTTTACATTTTTGGGCTGAGAATACATGCAAATGCTTTATTAAATGTTTTACAATATCTATATGCGTGAGTTTATTAATCCCTTTTTAAATGCTTTTGTAATATATATATTTGGGACTGAGAATACATGCGCTGCTTTTATAAATGCTTTACGAAATAGACACAAGTAATCGAAACTACATTCTATGGTTGGATTATCTAATCGAATATGCCCTTTTTATTAAGTCTGGTAATCTAAGAATTAGGGAACAGACACCCTAATTGACACGAACTCTAAAGATAGATCTATCGGGCCCAACAAGCCCCATCCAAAGTACCGGATGCTTTAGTACTTCGAAATTTATATCATGTCCGAAGGAGGATCCCGGAATGATGGGGATATTCTTATATGCATATTGTTAAGGTCGGTTACCAGGTGTTCAATCCATATGAATGATATTTTTGTCTCTATGCATGGGACGTATGTTTATGAGAAATGGAAATACGAAATCTTGTGGTCTATTAAAATTATGAAATGATTATTTATGTTAAATTAATGAACTCACCAACCTTTTGGTTGACACTTTAAAGCATGTTTATTCTCAGGTATAAAAGAAACATTCCGCTGTGTATTTGCTCATTTTAAAGGCAGTATTTTGAGTCGATCATCGCAATGGA
Organism: Rutidosis leptorrhynchoides; assembly: GCF_046630445.1. Taxonomy (NCBI): domain Eukaryota; kingdom Viridiplantae; phylum Streptophyta; class Magnoliopsida; order Asterales; family Asteraceae; genus Rutidosis; species Rutidosis leptorrhynchoides. The sequence continues at coordinate 549,281,849 of NC_092336.1, read as the reverse complement.
ACCAGTTGTTGGTGACTTCGTCCAGATGAATTAGGACGGGTCCTTTCATATATAATATCTTAGTATGATATATATACAGTTAAATGTCGTTACAACGATAATCGTTACATATATGTCTCGTTTCCAAATCATTAAGTTAGTAGTCTTATTTTTACATATGTATTTCATTATTAATACACTTAATAATATATTTACTTATCATTTACCATAATTAACCAAGTGTATCAATATCTTAATATGATTCATATGTACCTAGTAAGACGTTGTTATAACGATAATCGTTATATATATCGTTTTCGAGTTTCTTAAATTAATAGTCTCATTTTTATGTATATAACTCATTGTTAAAATACTTAATGAGATACATACTTATAATAAAATCATGTTAACTATATATATAACCATATATATGTCATCGTATAGTTTTTTACAAGTTTTAACGTTCGTGAATCACCGGTCAACTTGGGTGGTCAATTGTCTATATGAAACCTATTTCAATTAATCAAGTCTTAACAAGTTTGATTGCTTAACATGTTAGAAACACTTAATCATGTAAATAACAATTTCATTTAATATATATAAATATGGAAAAGTTCGGATCACTACAGTACCTACCCGTTAAATAAATTTCGTCCCGAAATTTTAAGCAGTTGGAAGTGTTGATGTATCTTCTGGAAATAAATGCGGGTATTTCTTCTTCATCTGATCTTCTCATTCCCATGTGAACTCGGGTCCTCTACGAGCATTCCATCGAACCTTAACAATTGGTATCTTGTTTTGCTTAAGTCTTTTAACCTCACGATCCATTATTTCGACGGGTTCTTCAATGAATTGAAGTTTTTCATTGATTTGGATTTCGTCCAACGGAATAGTGAGATCTTCTTTAGCAAAACATTTCTTCAAATTTGAGACGTGGAAAGTGTTATGTACAGCCGCGAGTTGTTGAGGTAGCTCCAGTTGGTAAGCTACTGGTCCGACACGATCTATAATCTTGAATGGTCCAATGTACCTTGGATTTAGTTTCCCCCATTTACCAAATCGAACAACGCCTTTCCAAGGTGAAACCTTAAGCACGACCATTTCTCCAATTTCAAACTCTATATCTTTTCTTTTACTATCCGCGTAGCTCTTTTGTCGACTCTGGACGGTTTTCAATCTTTGTTGAATTTGGATGATTTTCTCGGTAGTTTCTTGTATTATCTCCGGACCCGTAATCTGTCTATCCCCCACTTCACTCTAACAAATCGGAGACCTGCACTTTCTACCATAAAGTGCTTCAAATGGCGCCATCTCAATGCTTGAATGGTAGCTGTTGTTGTAGGAAAATTCTGCTAACGGTAGATGTCGATCCCAACTGTTTCCGAAATCAATAACACAAGCTCGTAGCATGTCTTCAAGCGTTTGTATCATCCTTTCGCTCTGCCCATCAGTTTGTGGATGATAGGCAGTACTCATGTCTAGACGAGTTCCCAATGCTTGCTGTAATGTCTGCCAGAATCTTGAAATAAATCTGCCATCCCTATCAGAGATAATAGAGATTGGTATTCCATGTCTGGAGACGACTTCCTTCAAATACAGTCGTGCTAACTTCTCCATCTTGTCATCTTCTCTTATTGGCAGGAAGTGTACTGACTTGGTGAGACGATCAACTATTACCCAAATAGTATCATAACCACTTGCAGTCCTTGGCAATTTAGTAATGAAATCCATGGTAATGTTTTCCCATTTCCATTCTCGGATTTCGGGTTGTTGAAGTAGACCTGATGGTTTCTGATGCTCAGCTTTGACCTTAGAACACGTCAAACATTCTCCTACATATTTAGCAACATCAGCTTTCATACCCGACCACCAAAAATGTTTCTTGAGATCCTTGTACATCTTCCCCGTTCCAGGATGTATTGAGTATCTGGTTTTATGAGCTTCTCTAAGTACCATTTCTCTCATATCTCCAAATTTTGGTACCCAAATTCTTTCAGCCCTATACCGGGTTCCGTCTTCCCAAATATTAAGATGCTTCTCCGATCCTTTGGATATTTCATCCTTTAAATTTCCCTCTTTTAAAACTCCTTGTTGCGCCTCCTTTATTTGAGTAGTAAGGTTAGTGTGAATCATTATATTCATAGATTTTACTCGAATGGGTTCTCTGTCCTTTCTGCTCAAGGCGTTGGCTACCACATTTGCCTTCCCCGGGTGGTAACGAATCTCAAAGTCGTAATCATTCAACAATTCAATCCACCTACGCTGCCTCATATTCAGTTGTTTCTGAATAAATATGTGTTGAAGACTTTTGTGGTCGGTATATATAATACTTTTGATCCCATATAAGTAGTGCCTCCAAGTCTTTAATGCAAAAACAACCGCGCCTAATTCCAAATCATGCGTCGTATAATTTTTCTCGTGAATCTTCAATTGTCTAGACGCATAAGCAATCACCTTCGTCCATTGCATTAATACACAACCGAGACCTTGCTTTGATGCGTCACAATAAATCACAAAATCATCATTCCCTTCAGGTAATGACAATATAGGTGCCGTAGTTAGCTTTTTCTTCAATAATTGAAACGCCTTCTCTTGTTCATCCTTCCATTCAATTTTCTTCCCTTTATGCGTTAATGCAGTCAAGGGTTTTGCTATTTTGGAGAAATCTTGGATGAATCTTCTATAGTAACCAGCAAATCCTAAAAATTGACGAATATGCTTCGGAGTTTTTGGGGTTTCCCACTTTTCAACGGTTTCGATCTTTGCCGGGTCCACCTGGATACCTTCTTTGTTCACTATGTGACCGAGAAATTGAACTTCTTCCAACCAAAATGCACACTTTGAAAACTTAGCGTACATTTTTTCTTTCCTCAATACTTCTAGCACTTTTCTCAAATGTTCTTCGTGCTCTTGATCATTCTTTGAGTAAATAAGTATGTCATCGATGAAAACAATGACAAACTTGTCAAGATATGGCCCACACACTCGGTTCATAAGGTCCATGAACACAGCTGGTGCGTTAGTCAATCCAAACGGCATAACCATAAACTCGTAATGACCATAACGCGTCCTAAAAGCAGTTTTTGGAATATCATCCTCCTTTACTCGCATTTGATGATATCCAGAACGTAAGTCGATCTTCAAATAAACTGACGAGCCTTATAGTTGATCAAATAAGTCATCAATTCTCGGCAGTGGATAACGGTTTTTGATGGTAAGTTTGTTCAACTCTCTATAGTCAATACACAACCTAAATGTACCATCCTTCTTCTTGACAAACAAAACAGGAGCTCCCCATGGTGATGTGCTTGGTCGAATGAAACCACGTTCTAATAGTTCTTGCAGTTGGCTTTGCAGTTCTTTCATCTCACTGGGTGTGAGTCTATAAGGAGCACGAGCTATTGGTGCAGCTCCTGGTACAAGATCTATTTGAAATTCAACAGATCGATGTGGAGGTAGTCCCAGTAATTCTTTCGGAAATACATCGGGAAATTCTTTTGCGACGGGAACATCATTGATGCTCTTTTCTTCAGTTTGTACTTTCTCGACGTGTGCTAGAACAGCATAGCAACCTTTTCTTATTAGTTTTTGTGCCTTCAAATTACTAATAAGATGTAGCTTCATGTTACCCTTTTCTCCGTACACCATTAAGGGTTCTCCTTCTTCTCGTACAATGCGAATTGCATTTTTATAACATACGATCTCTTCTTTCACCTTCTTCAGCCAGTCCATGCCAACTATTACATCAAAACTCCCTAACTCTACTGGTATCAAATCAATCTTAAATATTTCGCTACCCAGTTTAATTTCTCAATTCTGGCATATATTATCTGCTGAAATTAATTTACCGTTTGCTAATTCGAGTAAAAATTTACTATCCAACTGCGTCAATGGACAACTTAATTTAGCACAAAAATCTCTACTCATATAGCTTCTATCCGCACCCGAATCTAATAAAACGTAAGCACATTTATTGTCAATAAGAAACGTACCCGTAACAAGCTCCGGGTCTTCCTGTGCCTCTGCTGCATTAATATTGAAAACTCTTCCGCGGCCTTGTCCATTTGTGTTCTCTTGGTTCGGGCAATTTCTAATAATGTGGCCCGGTTTTCCACATTTATAACAAACTAAATTGGCATAACTTGCTCCGACACTACTTGCTCCGCCATTACTCGTTCCGACACCATTTGTTCCTTTCGTTCTGTTAACCCCTGGTCTGTAGACCTCACACTTCGCCACGCTATGACCATTTCTTTTACACTTGTTGCAAAATTTGGTGTAGAACCCCGAGTGATACTTTTCACACCTTTGGCATAGCTGCTTCTGATTGTTGTTGTTGTTGCGGTTGTTATTGTTGTTGGGATGATTGTTGTAGTTGCTGTTGTTGTTGTTGTTGTTGGGCCGTTTGTTGTAGTTGCGATTGATGTTGCGATTGTTGGGATAATTGTTGCGATTATTATTGTAATTGCTGTTGTTGTTGTATTGGTGATTCTTATCACCGTTTTCCTCCCACTTTCTTTTGACTTGCTTCACATTGGCCTCTTCAGCCGTCTGTTCTTTAATTCTTTCCTCAATCTGGTTCACTAGTTTGTGAGCCATTCTACATGCCTGTTGTATGGAGGCGGGCTCGTGTGAACTTATATCTTCTTGGATTCTTTCAGGTAATCCTTTCACAAACGCGTCGATCTTCTCTTCCTCATCTTCGAACGCTCCCGAACACAATAGGCACAATTCTATGAATCGTCTTTCGTACGTGGTAATATCAAATCTTTGGGTTCGTAACCCTCTAAGTTCTGTCTTGAGCTTATTGACCTCGGTTCTGGGACGGTACTTCTCGTTCATCAAGTGCTTGAATGCTGACCACGGTAGTGCGTACGCATCATCTTGTCCCACTTGCTCTAGATAGGTATTCCACCATGTTAATGCAGAACCTGTGAAGGTATGCGTAGCGTACTTCACTTTGTCCTCTTCAGTACACTTACTTATGGCAAACACCGATTCGACCTTCTCGGTCCACCGTTTCAATCCGATCGGCCCTTCGGTTCCATCAAATTTCAAAGGTTTACAGGCAGTGAATTCTTTGTTGGTGCATCCTACACGATTACCTGTACTGCTAGATCCAAGGTTATTGTTGGTATGTAGCGCAGCCTGTACTGCGGCTATGTTTGAAGCTAGAAAAGTACGGAATTCCTCTTCATTCATATTCACGGTGTGTCGAGTAGTCGGTGCCATTTCCTTCAAAATAGTCAAATGGAACAAGTTAATCATACAGAATATTAAGAGTAGTTAATAGTATTTCGTAGCATAATATGAACTCATTTATAAAAGCTTTTTCTTCATATTAGCGTTTTATAAGTTTAAATTCGGGTAGTACCTACCCGTTAAGTTCATACTTAGTAGCTAATATACAATTCAACTACTACAATTCTATATGAAAAACTGATTATAATAATATTTCGCGTTCAAACTTTTATACAATATTTTACAAACTTACAATACCGCTTATTTTACATAAGCATGAAATATAGCACACAATAACTTTGATACAAGATAGTTGTGAAGATAATTCTAGCTAGTACACAAGTCGTTCAGCAAAGGCAATAAAGACACGTAATTCATACGTCCAGAAACAAGTCATGCATTCTGGTTTTACTAGGACTACTTCCCATCCTTGGTCTTGTGGAACATAACCGTTATGGCCGTTGATAAGACAGCGTGTTGTAACGTCGTCAAAGGGATGATGGTTACGTAATGACCAACAGTCTCGTAATAACCTAAAAACCTCATTTCTTACCCCAATTACCGACTCCGTCACTTGTGGGAACGTTTTGTTTAATAGTTGTAGCCCGATGTTCTTTTTCTCACTTTGGTGAGAAGCGAACATTACTAACCCGTAAGCATAGCATGCTTCTTTATGTTGCATGTTAGCCGCTTTTTCTAAATCATGAAGTCCGATATTCGGATACATTGAGTCAAAATAATTTCTTAACCCGTTGCGTAAAATAGCATTTAGGTTCCCCGCAATATATGCGTCAAAGTAAACACATCGTAACTTATGGGTTTCCCAATGTGATATCCCCCATCTTTCAAACGAAAGTCTCTTATAAACCAAGACATTCTTGGAACGTTCTTCGAATGTCTTACAAACTGATTTCGCCGTAAATAGTTGTGCCGAAGAATTCTGACCGACTCTAGACAAGATTTCATCAATCATGTCTCCGGGTAGGTCTCTTAAAATATTGGGTTGTCTATCCATTTTGTGTTTTTATACTGTAAAATAGACAAGAGTTATATTCATAAAAAAAATACTTATTAATACAAGCAATTTTTACATATATCATAAAGCATAAGCACACTATATTACATATATTACACCACACGAATACAACTATCTTATTCCGACTCGCTCGTTTCTTCTTCTTCGGTTTTGGTTCGTTTTGCCAAGTTTCTAGGGATATATGATGTTCCCCTAATACGAGCTGTCGTTTTCCACAACGGTTTAGAAAAACCTGGTGGTTTAGAGGTTCCCGGGTCATTGTTACAACTTAAGGGCTTCGGGGGTTGACGATACATATAAAGTTCATCGGGGTTGGAATTAGATTTCTCTATTTTTATGCCCTTTCCCTTATTATTTTCTTTTGCCTTTTTAAATTCAGTTGGGGTAATCTCTATAACATCATCGGAATTCTCGTCGGAATCCGATTCATCGGAGAATTGGTAATCCTCCCAATATTTTGCTTCCTTGGCAGAAACACCATTGACCATAATTAACCTTGGTCGGTTGGTTGAGGATTTTCTTTTACTTAACCGTTTTATTATTTCCCCCACCGATTCTATTTCTTCCTCCGGTTCCTCCTCTTCCGGTTCTGATTCTTCTTCCGGTTCTGATTCTTCTTCCGGTTCTTCTTCGGGAACTTGTGAATCAGTCCAATATATATTCGACTCTTCATTATTATTAGGTGAGTCAATGGGATTTGTGCTAGAGGTAGGCATCTATTACACAATATCAAACATGTTAAGAGATTAATATATCACATAATATATACATGTTAATAATATATAGTTTCCAACAAAAATGTTAAGCAATCATTTTTAAAGAAAACACGGTCGAAGTCCAGACTCACTAATGCATCCTAACAAACTCGATAAGACACACTAATGCAAATTTCTGGTTCTCTAAGACCAACGCTCGGATACCAACTAAAATATCCCGTTCTTATTGATTAAAAACGTTCCATATTAATTGATTTCGTTGCGAGGTTTTGACCTCTATATGAGACGTTTTTCAAAGACTGCATTCATTTTTAAAATAAACCATAACCTTTATTTCATAAATAAAGGTTTAAAAAGATTTACGTAGATTATCAAATAATGATAATCTAAAATATCCTGGTTACACACGACCATTACATAATGGTTTACAATACAAATATGTTACATCGAAATCAGTTTCTTGAATGCAGTTTTTACACAATATCATACAAACATGGACTCCAAATCTTATCCTTATTTTAGTATGCAACAGCGGAAGCTCTTAGTATTCACCTGAGAATAAACATGCTTTAAACGTCAACAAAAATGTTGGTGAGTTATAGGTTTAACCTATATATATCAAATCGTAACAATAGACCACAAGATTTCATATTTCAATACACATCCCATACATAGAGATAAAAATCATTCATATGGTGAACACCTGGTAACCGACATTAACAAGATGCATATATAAGAATATCCCCATCATTCCGGGACACCCTTCGGATATGATATAAATTTCGAAGTACTAAAGTATCCGGTACTTTGGATGGGGTTTGTTAGGCCCAATATGAAATGTCCCGTTCTTATTGATTAAAAACGTTCCATATTAATTGATTTCGTTGCGAGGTTTTGACCTCTATATGAGACGTTTTTCAAAGACTGCATTCATTTTAAAACAAACCATAACCTTTATTTCATCAATAAAGGTTTAAAAAGCTTTACGTAGATTATCAAATAATGATAATCTAAAATATCCTGTTTACACACGACCATTACATAATGGTTTACAATACAAATATGTTACAACAAAATAAGTTTCTTGAATGCAGTTTTTACACAATATCATACAAGCATGGACTCCAAATCTCGTCCTTATTTAAGTATGCGACAGCGGAAGCTCTTAATAATCACCTGAGAATAAACATGCTTAAAACATCAACAAAAATGTTGGTGAGTTATAGGTTTAACCTATATATATCAAATCATAATAATAGACCACATGATTTCATATTTCAATACACATCCCATACATAGAGATAAAAATCATTCATATGGTGAACACCTGGTAACCGACATTAACAAGATGCATATATAAGAATATCCCCATCATTCCGGGACACCCTTCGGATATGATATAAATTTCGAAGTACTAAAGCATCCGGTACTTTGGATGGGGTTTGTTAGGCCCAATAGATCTATCTTTAGGATTCGCGTCAATTAGGGTGTCTGTTCCCTAATTCTTAGATTACCATACTTAATAAAAAGGGGCATATTCGATTTCGATAATTCAACCATAGAATGTAGTTTCACGTACTTGTGTCTATTTTGTAAATCATTTATAAAACCTGCATGCATTCTCATCCCAAAAATATTAGATTTTAAAAGTGGGACTATAACTCACTTTCACAGATTTTTACTTTGTCGGGAAGTAAGACTTGGCCACTGGTTGATTCACGAACCTATAACAATATATACATATATATCAAAGTATGTTCAAAATATATTTACAACACTTTTAATATATTTTGATGTTTTAAGTTTATTAAGTCAGCTGTCCTCGTTAGTAACCTACAACTAGTTGTCCACAGTTAGATGTACAGAAATAAATCGATAAATATTATCTTGAATCAATCCACGACCCAGTGTATACGTATCTCAGTATTGATCACAACTCAAACTATATATATTTTGGAATCAACCTCAACCCTGTATAGCTAACTCCAACATTCACATATAGAGTGTCTATGGTTGTTCCGAAATATATATAGATGTGTCGACATGATAGGTCGAAACATTGTATACGTGTCTATGGTATCTCAAGATTACATAATATACAATACAAGTTGATTAAGTTATGGTTGGAATAGATTTGTTACCAATTTTCACGTAGCTAAAATGAGAAAAATTATCCAATCTTGTTTTACCCATAACTTCTTCATTTTAAATCCGTTTTGAGTGAATCAAATTGCTATGGTTTCATATTGAACTCTATTTTATGAATCTAAATAGAAAAAGTATAGGTTTATAGTCGGAAAAATAAGTTACAAGTCATTTTTGTAAAGGTAGTCATTTCAGTCGAAAGAACGACGTCTAGATGACCATTTTAGAAAACATACTTCCACTTTGAGTTTAACCATAATTTTTGGATATAGTTTCATGTTCATAATAAAAATCATTTTCTCAGAATAACAACTTTTAAATCAAAGTTTATCATAGTTTTTAATTAACTAACCCAAAACAGCCCGCGGTGTTACTACGACGGCGTAAATCCGGTTTTACGATGTTTTTCGTGTTTCCAGGTTTTAAATCATTAAGTTAGCATATCATATAGATATATAACATGTGTCTAGTTGATTTTAAAAGTCAAGTTAGAAGGATTAACTTTTGTTTGCGAACAAGTTTAGAATTAACTAAACTATGTTCTAGTGATTACAAGTTTAAACCTTCGAATAAGATAGCGTTATATGTATGAATCGAATGATGTTATGAACATCATTACTACCTTAAGTTCCTTGGATAAACCTACTGGAAAAGTGAAAAATGGATCTAGCTTCAACGGATCCTTGGATGGCTCGAAGTTCTTGAAGCAGAATCGTGACACGAAAACAAGTTCAAGTAAGATCATCACTTGAAATAAGATTGTTATAGTTATAGAAATTGAACCAAAGTTTGAATATGATTATTACCTTGTATTAGAATGATAACCTAATGTAAGAAACAAAGATTTATTGAGGTTGGATGATCACCTTACAAGATTGGAAGTGAGCTAGCAAACTTGAAAGTATTCTTGATTTTATGTAACTAGAACTTGTAGAATTTATGAAGAACACTTAGAACTTGAAGATAGAACTTGAGAGAGATCAATTAGATGAAGAAAATTGAAGAATGAAAGTGTTTGTAGGTGTTTTTGGTCGTTGGTGTATGGATTAGATATAAAGGATATGTAATTTTGTTTTCATGTAAATAAGTCATGAATGATTACTCATATTTTTGTTATTTTATGAGATATTTCATGCTAGTTGCCAAATTATGGTTCCCACATGTGTTAGGTGACTCACATGGGCTGCTAAGAGCTGATCATTGGAGTGTATATACCAATAGTACATATATCTAATAGCTGTGTATTGTACGAGTACGAATACGGGTGCATACGAGTAGAATTGTTGATGAAACTGAACGAGGATGTAATTGTAAGCATTTTTGTTAAGTCGAAGTATTTTGATAAGTGTATTGAAGTCTTTCAAAAGTGTATAAATACATATTAAAACACTACATGTATATACATTTTAACTGAGTCGTTAAGTCATCGTTAGTCGTTACATGTAAGTGTTGTTTTGAAACCTTTAGGTTAACGATCTTGTTAAATGTTGTTAACCCAATGTTTATAATATCAAATGAGATTTTAAATTATTATATTATCATGATATTATCATGTATGAATATCTCTTAATATGATATATATATACATTAAATGTCTTTACAACGATAATCGTTACATATATGTCTAGTTTAAAAATCATTAAGTTAGTAGTCTTGTTTTTACATATGTAGTTCATTGTTAATATACTTAATGATATGTTTACTTATCATAGTATCATGTTAACTATATATATATATATATCCATATATATGTCATCATATAGTTTTTACAAGTTTTAACGTTCGTGAATCACCGGTCAACTTGGGTGGTCAATTGTCTATATGAAACATATTTCAATTAATCAAGTCTTAACAAGTTTGATTGCTTAACATATTGGAAACATTTAATCATGTAAATATCAATCTCAATTAATATATATATACATGGAAAAGTTCGGGTCACTACAGTACCTACCCGTTAAATAAATTTCGTCCCGAAATTTTAAGCTGTTGAAGGTGTTGACGAATCTTCTGGAAATAGATGCTGGTATTTCTTCTTCATCTAATCTTCACGCTCCCAGGTGAACTCGGGTCCTCTACGAGCATTCCATCGAACCTTAACAATTGGTATCTTGTTTTGCTTAAGTCTTTTAACCTCACGATCCATTATTTCGACGGGTTCTTCGATGAATTGAAGTTTTTCGTTGATTTGGATTTCATCTAACGGAATAGTGAGATCTTCTTTAGCAAAACATTTCTTCAAATTCGAGACGTGAAAAGTGTTATGTACAGCCGCGAGTTGTTGAGGTAACTCAAGTCGGTAAGCTACTGGTCCGACACGATCAATAATCTTGAATGGTCCGATATACCTTGGATTTAATTTCCCTCCTTTACCAAATCGAACAACGCCTTTCCAAGGTGCAACTTTAAGCATGACCATATCTCCAATTTCAAATTCTATATCTTTTCTTTTAATGTCAGCGTAGCTCTTTTGTCGACTTTGGGCGGTTTTCAACCGTTGTTGAATTTGGATGATCTTCTCGGTAGTTTCTTGTATAATCTCCGGACCCGTAATCTGTCTATCCCCCACTTCACTCCAACAAATCGGAGACCTACACTTTCTACCATAAAGTGCTTCAAACGGCGCCATCTCAATGCTTGAATGGTAGCTGTTGTTGTAGGAAAATTCTGCTAACGGTAGATGTCGATCCCAACTGTTTCCGAAATCAATAACACATGCTTGTAGCATGTCTTCAAGCGTTTGTATAGTCCTTTCGCTCTGCCCATCAGTTTGTGGATGATAGGCAGTACTCATATCTAGACGAGTTCCTAATGCTTGCTGTAATGTCTGCCAGAATCTTGAAATAAATCTGCCATCCCTATCAGAGATAATAGAGATTGGTATTCCATGTCTGGAGACGACTTCCTTCAAATACAGTCGTGCTAACTTCTCCATCTTGTCATCTTCTCTTATTGGCAGGAAGTGTGCTGATTTGGTGAGACGATCAACTATTACCCAAATAGTATCAAAACCACTTGCAGTCCTTGGCAATTTAGTGATGAAATCTATGGTAATGTTTTCCCATTTCCATTCCGGGATTTCGGGTTGTTGAAGTAGACCTGATGGTTTCTGATGCTCAGCTTTGACCTTAGAACACGTCAAACATTCTCCTACATATTTAGCAACATCGGCTTTCATACCCGGCCACCAAAAATGTTTCTTGAGATCCTTGTACATCTTCCCCGTTCCAGGATGTATTGAGTATCTGGTTTTATGAGCTTCTCTAAGTACCATTTCTCTCATATCTCCAAATTTTGGTACCCAAATCCTTTTAGCCTTATACCGGGTTCCGTCTTCCCGAATATTAAGATGCTTCTCCGATCCTTTGGGTATTTCATCCTTTAAATTTCCCTCTTTTAAAACTCCTTGTTGCGCCTCCTTTATTTGAGTAGTAAGGTTATTATGAATCATTATATTCATAGATTTTACTCGAATGGGTTCTCTATCCTTCCTGCTCAAGGCATCGGCTACCACATTTTCCTTCCCCGGGTGGTAACGAATCTCAAAGTCGTAATCATTCAACAATTCAATCCACCTACGCTGCCTCATATTCAGTTGTTTCTGATTAAATATGTGTTGAAGACTTTTGTGGTCGGTATATATAATACTTTTGACCCCATATAAGTAGTGCCTCCAAGTCTTTAATGCAAAAACAACCGCGCCTAATTCCAAATCATGTGTCGTATAATTTTGTTCGTGAATCTTCAATTGTCTAGACGCATAAGCAATCACCTTCGTTCGTTGCATTAATACACAACCGAGATCTTGCTTTGATTTGTCACAATAAATCACAAAATCATCATTCCCTTCAGGCAATGACAATATAGGTGCCGTAGTTAGCGTTTTCTTCAATAACTGAAACGCTTTCTCTTGTTCATCATTCCATTCAAATTTCTTCCCTTTATGCGTTAATGCAGTCAAGGGTTTTGCTATTCTGGAAAAGTCTTGGATGAACCTTCTGTAGTAACCAGCTAGTCCTAAAAACTGGCGTATGTGTTTCAGAGTTTTCGGGGTTTCCCACTTTTCAACAGTTTCTATCTTTGCCGGATCCACCTTAATACCTTCTTTGTTCACTATGTGACCGAGGAATTGAACTTCTTCCAACCAAAATGCACACTTTGAAAACTTAGCGTACAATTCTTCCGTTCTCAATACTTCTAACACCTTTCTCAAATGTTCACCGTGTTCTTGGTCATTCTTTGAGTAAATAAGTATGTCATCAATGAAAACAATGACAAACTTGTCAAGGTATGGTCCACACACTCGGTTCATAAGGTCCATGAACACAGCTGGTGTATTAGTTAAACCAAACGGCATGACCATAAACTCGTAATGACCGTAACGTGTTCTGAAAGCAGTCTTTGGAATATCATCTTCTTTCACCCGCATTTGATGATACCCGGAACGTAAGTCAATCTTTGAATAAACAGACGAGCCTTGTAGTTGATCAAATAAGTCGTCGATTCTCGGTAGTGGGTAGCGGTTCTTGATGGTAAGTTTGTTCAACTCTCGGTAGTCGATACACAACCTGAATGTACCATCTTTCTTCTTGACAAACAAAACAGGAGCTCCCCACGGTGATGTGCTTGGTCGAATGAAACCACGCTCTAAAAGTTCTTGTAATTGGCTTTGCAGATCTTTCATCTCACTGGGTGCGAGTCTGTAAGGAGCACGAGCTATTGGTGCAGCTCCTGGTACAAGATCTATTTGAAATTCAACAGATCGATGCGGAGGTAGTCCCGGTAATTCTTTCAGAAATACATCGGGAAATTCTTTTGCAATGGGAACATCATTGATGCTCTTTTCTTCAGTTTGTACTTTCTCGACGTGTGCTAGAACAGCATAGCAACCTTTTCTTATTAGTTTTTGTGCCTTCAAATTACTAATAAGATGTAGCTTCGTGTTGCCCTTTTCTCCGTACACCATTAAGGGTTTTCCTTTTTCTCGTATAATGCGAATTGCATTTTCGTAACAAACGATCTCTGCTTTCACTTCTTTCAACCAGTCCATACCGATTATCACATCAAAACTCCCTAACTCTACTGGTATCAAATCAATCTTAAATGTTTCGCTAACCAGTTTAATTTCTCGATTCCGACATATATTATCTGCTGAAATTAATTTACCATTTGCTAATTCGAGTAAAAATTTACTATCCAAAGGCGTCAATGGACAACTTAATTTAGCACAAAAATCTCTACTCATATAGCTTCTATCCGCACCCGAATCAAATAAAACGTAAGCAGATTTATTGTCAATAAGAAACGTACCCGTAACAAGCTCCGGGTCTTCCTGTGCCTCTGCCGCATTAATATTGAAAACTCTTCCGCGGCCTTGTCCATTCGTGTTCTCCTGGTTCGGGCAATTTCTAATAATGTGGCCCAGTTTTCCACATTTATAACAAACTACATTGGCATAACTTGCTCCGACACTACTTGCTCCGCCATTACTCGTTCCGACACCATTTGTTCCTTTCGTTCTATTAACCCCTGGTCCGTAGACCTCACACTTCGCCGCGCTATGACCATTTCTTTTACACTTGTTGCAAAATTTGGTGCAGAACCCCGAGTGATACTTTTCACACCTTTGGCATAGCTGCTTCTGATTGTTGTTGTTGTTGCGGTTATTATTGTTGTTGGGATGATTGTTGTAGTTGCTGCTATTGTTGTTGTTGTTGTTGTTGTTGTTGTTGTTGGGCCGTTTGTTGTAGTTGCGATTGATGTTGCGATTGTTGGGATAATTGTTGCGATTATTGTTGTAATTGCTGTTGTTGTTGTATTGGTGATTCTTATCACCGTTTTCCTCCCACTTTCTTTTGACTTGCTTCACATTGGCCTCTTCAGCAGTCTGTTCTTTAATTCTTTCTTCAATCTGGTTCACTAGTTTGTGAGCCATTCTACATGCCTGTTGTATGGAGGCGGGCTCGTGTGAACTTATATCTTCTTGGATTCTTTTCGGTAATCCTTTCACAAACGCGTCGATCTTCTCTTCCTCATCTTCGAATGCTCCCGGACACAATAGGCACAATTCTGTGAATCGTCTTTCGTACGTGGTAATATCAAATCCTTGGGTTCGTAACCCTTTAAGTTCTGTCTTGAGCTTATTGACCTCGGTTCTGGGACGGTACTTCTCGTTCATCAAGTGCTTGAATACTGACCACGATAGTGCGTACGCATCGTCTTGTCCCACTTGCTCTAGATAGGTATTCCACCATGTTAACGCAGAACCTGTGAAGGTATGCGTAGCGTACTTCACTTTGTCCTCTTCAGTACACTTACTTATGGTAAACACTGATTCGACCTTCTCGGTCCACCGTTTCAATCCGATCGGTCCTTCGGTTCCATCAAATTCCAAAGGTTTGCAGGCAGTGAATTCTTTGTAGGTGCATCCTACACGATTTCCTGTACTTCTAGATCCAAGGTTATTGTTGGTATGTAGCGCAGCCTGTACTGCGGCTATGTTTGAAGCTAGAAAAGTACGTGTAACAACCCAAACCGTAACCGACCAAACACGACGAAATTTCAAACAAAAAAAAAATTTCTGGTGCAGGCCATCTGCGCGGCGCGCCAGGTGGCCGCGCGGCGCGCCAAACCACCTGGACAGCCCGCTGTCCCCGGAAGTCAATTTAATGAAAATGTTTGACTAGTTCCCGACACATTTAGCTAAAACGCTTTTAACCATGACTTCATATATGAAAAACTAGCACGTTTAATTAATAAAATCAAATTTACGAAGCGGGTCCCACATCGACCCAAATTACCCCTTGAGTACCAAAATGCAATATTTGACCATAAGACTTTTAATACAAAACGAAGCCGAGCATGGCGATTGGGGATACGCTACCCAATCCTAAACAATCCAAAAGCAAGTCTCTAAAGCAAACTATGCAAGTCTTCTAGTCCTCGCGCTTACCCGAGCCACCAATCCGCATGCAATCTATAAAAAGAGTCAACAACGAGAGGGTAAGCTAATGCTTAGTGAGTAGAATAAATATATACATGCATATACAACTTACCTACTCGCATCCACGACATCACATAAATACACATAAATCACTTACCTCATCGTACCAAACGCTAGTATCATCAAATCGTATAACTAGCAACCTCATAAGCAATCAATAGCTAGTAACGTCAAACCGTACAACTAGCAACATCATTAGCATAAATAAATATATATAATAAATCAAATTAAATGCTAGCATCAACAATTACAATTCATGGTTAACCAATCTCTTCGCTAGGGGAACGACTTCGCGAATCAAGTCATCGATGTTCATAACATTCGTTAGCTTCCAAAAACGGCTATGGCATGCTAACCCCCCGAGGTGTTCCAAAAACGGCTATGGCATCACCCCTCAAGTGTTCCAAAAACGGCTATGGCATCACTTGCTCAATGTGAGTAGAACACGGCTATTACTCACGCTTTCGTACACCAACACGGCTATGTGTACGGGTAACTCAAATAACAACGTGGGAGTAAAACACGGCTATTACTTGCCACTAAATACACAAACACGGCTATTACTTGCCACTAAATGCACAAACACGGCTATGTGCCTTAGTACAAAACATGGACTAATACGGCTAAGTCCCACAACCTTGGTCACAAAACGGCTATGTGACACCATTTCCACGGGCACATAAATCATATACATACATATATAGATATTCCACTCACCTTGAAGTCTTGAAGAAGGCTTCCAAGTAATCCGCAACTCGCCAATGGAAAGTACCTATTCCATTACCACAATTACAATAATACACTTAGAGTGGATTTACAAATCAACCCAATTCGTCACTAAGTTCAATTTCGACCCAAATGCACTTCCAAGCACAAACCGTGCCCAAACTAACCAATAGTCACTAACACAAGTGAGAATGGTCCTAATATGCCAATTAAACCCGAACTCAAGTGTTAAACACGTGTCATACCCATTTTGACACTTAAACCCTAATTTTGACCCATAAAGGTCAAAATCTCATTCTTTGCAAGTTTTGACACCAAAACACATTTAACTCGGTTTTATACTTCAACTTAATCCATTTTAAGTTTATAAACTTCATTAAATCGCCAATTGGGTCATAATCACCACGAAACCCTAATTTGACCCAAAGTCAAAGTTAGTCAACCAAATAACCCTAAATGGGTTCCAATACCTCCATAATCACTAACTTAAGTGATTAAACTAAATTTCAAGTTCTAAACATGGCCAAATAGTTCGCCAACTCAAAATCCACCAACAATTAACAACAAACCCGATTACTAGGTTCACTAAACCCATTTCATCACATAAAAGGGTTTTACAACTAATTAACTCAAAACCCTAACTTGAATATCAAATTAGATAAATGAAATTCGGAGTTTGAGCTTACCAATACTATCACCGCGTAGCCGAGAACGAAAGGAACAACTTTAAAACCCGAGACTTTGAACGATTCGAGCTTCTTCTTCACCAAAACCTCCAATCTCTCTCTAAATATTTGGAAGGGATGAATGGACATGAAAAATGATCCAAAACTGATCCAAAGTAGCTAATATGGCACACAAATCCGGCCCCATGTGATTTTACCCTTT
The DNA here is from genome assembly GCF_046630445.1 of Rutidosis leptorrhynchoides. Taxonomy (NCBI): domain Eukaryota; kingdom Viridiplantae; phylum Streptophyta; class Magnoliopsida; order Asterales; family Asteraceae; genus Rutidosis; species Rutidosis leptorrhynchoides. The sequence goes on along the minus strand of NC_092336.1, from coordinate 549,264,115 downwards.
TACCCCTCATTTAATTTAAATAAAAACAAGGGAGTTCTGTCAGCAGCAATCGGCGCGGCGCGCCCCTACCCCGCGCGGCGCGCGGCCTCTCTGAAACAGATTCTTTTTCATTTTAAACTTTATATAAATAATCCGCGAAACCCAATCTCGAATGTCTTAATACACAAACAAGCAAGATAAATATTCGGGTCTTACAACTCTCCCCCACTTAAACTCGATCACGTCCTCGTGATCCTCATCACTTAACCAAGTGGACCTCACCCTACGGTCCTCGACATAAGTCCCAATCCGACTTTCCTAAGCAATTCCTTCCCAACGAATCGCCTTCCACAACTAAATCGTCACCCGCGATTTATTCAAATCACTATCCGAGCACTAAAACCATGCTCATTCCCCAACATCGGGAAAACTCAACCAATCTCGTACCAAGATATCGATCCCTTAGCGCACACTTACCGAGTACAACGCTAAAAACAGCCAAGTCTCAACCTAAGGTCAACAACCCGAAACGATGAAACCGAACCAAACGAATCCTAACGGATATCACCTAATCATTAAACATCCCTTGTAGTGCGCAATACGACCAATACGCAACTACCGTAACAATACAATCCAACGGTTAGAAACCGATAGCGCCCAAAACGGCTATGGGAACACAAGTCCCAAGGTGTACGAAATCATCCATCGTCACACCCGTAACAAACATGTGAGCGAAACACGGCTATCGCATCACTAATCATACCACGTGGTCCTCACGACCCCACCATCGACGCATAAAACGACCGATAGTTTCCACAACATGGTCCTTACGACCCCACCATTGGTGTATCAAACAACCAATAGATTACAACTCAACATGGCCGAAACAACCCGAGCCAAAACACATATGGAGGATGGTCGAAACAACCCGAACCTTAGTGAATTCGCACAACCCGAAATCCACCAACCCAATCCATATATCTCACAACGAAATGACCGCACAACCCGAGTCATCGTGAATACGCGCAAACCGATATTCACTACTACCTCCACATAGTATAACCGAGGATGGCCGTACTACCCGAACCTTAGTGAATCCGAACTACCCGACATTCACTACCTCAAACTATGAGCCCAACCAACAGGGACATTCGTACTACCCGAAATATTGTGAATACGAACAACCCGATATTCACGTCCCACAACACAACCCTCTTGATGAAGTCAGCGGACCCCGAAGGTCATGCTCCACCAATCTCATTATCGGATGAAGTCAGCGGACCCGAAGATCATGCTTCAACGATCTCAATACCAGATGAAGTCAGCGGACCCGAAGATCATGCTCCATCAATCTCATTATCGGATGAAGTCAGCGGACCCGAAGATCATGCTTCAACGATCTCAATACCAGATGAAGTCAGCGGACCCGAAGATCATGCTCCATCAATCACGTACTCCCATGATGAAGTCAGCGGACCCTAAAGATCATGCTCCATCACGCAACCATACTATAATGAAGTCAGCGGACCCCGAAAGTCATGCTTCATTAATCATCAATACCACGATGAAGTCAGCGGACCCCGAAGGTCATGCTTCATCAACTATATACCATAATCGAGCAAGAACCACCTATATCAAACATAGGTACCGAACAAGAATTCTCCAAAAGAGAACCCGACACACACCTTCCTTAACCGAAGGATTTCACCTTGCTCACCAAACACGTCCATTATCTCTCAACGAGATTTACCACATTACCGCCTCGGTGGGATTCCAATCCAAACCATAAGTACAATTTATCCGAAATCGCACTCTACCACGAATCGACCCAAAACTAGGTCTCGGTAAAAATTCCAGATCTACCAAAATCATCATCCGAAATATCACACTAACACTTTCCTCGCGCAGGAGTGCGACTCCCCCACTTGGAAACACGTTCCTATATCACCACTCGTACACCCGTACGATGCTACCAAAGGTGGACTTTACCAACAATTGGGTACACACGACCCATCACCACACCTTGCTCTAATCTTGAGCACGCGAAGGATTTCAATCAATCCTTAAACACTTCGAACTAAAAGTGTATCACGATTACACAAACCATACCCTCGCAATTATCCAATTGCTTTAGTTTGTCAAGTTTCACTTAGTCACTCATGTACCTAAGGGTTTCTCCCGGGACCCTAAGTACAATGTAACCACAACACAATCGGAGTCGACACCACGCTAGTAGGTATAAAAGAGGCACCTAATGTCGCGTCATAAAGACTCCATTACCAACATACGTCAAGATTTTAAACACTCGATCTCAAAGGTTCCAATCACCCGACGAACCCCATGGTTCATCACTTCAACACAGAAGCGAACACGCGCTTAACAATCGAACACCAAATCCATTTCCGTGGCTTGGTAGTAACATTTCCCAAATACTAAGGAATGCTTGGTTGCACCAAGTCTTACGCCCTTCGTCCCAAAAATCAAACATCGTCACAGGGTACTTCCATTAGGAACGTCACCCTTAACCATAACATGCAAATCACTATGCAATTAACAAGTCCGAACATAAACGCCACATAAATAAATATTCAAAGACATATTTATCAAAACGAAACGTACCTCAACGTCTCCTTGCGGCATTCGCCGCCGCCAATCCGGGACAATCCGGCTTGCGATGTCCCTCTTTATGACAATAGTAGCACATTTCGCCTTCACTTCTCGGCATCGTGCATTTCAACAACTTGTGACCCCTAACGCCACAATTAAAACATCTAGGCGCACGAGATTCCACCGCGCCCTTTACCACTTTACTCGTACTCGCACTCGGACCCTTAGTCCTCTTTACTCGGAGCACCATAAGAAACAACCCTTCCCTCACTTGAAGGTTCACCCTTCTTCGATCGTGTATGCGACTCGAAACCCCTAGCCAAGTCGAATAATTCCGAAAACGATTTCGCTTGACCACGACTAATTTTACTTTTCAAGTCGTCATTCAAAGTCCAATAGAAATCCCCCATTAACAAACGATCCCTTCCCAAATACTCCGGACAAAAACGAGCCTTCGCCATAAAGGTCGTCTTGAGAGTACTCAAATCCATAGATCCTTGTCGCAAGTTTCGCAACTCATTACGCAATTCCCACAAATCGGCCGAAGTCCGGAACTCCTCGAAGAATTCCTCCTTAAACTCGTCCCACGATAAGACCATAAACGTTTCACCACCAACAAGATCAATCTTACCATCCAACCAATCCCTTGCCCTACCCCGCAACAAACTAGTTGCGAGCCTCGTCTTCTTCTCGGGAGGGCAATCAATCGTGCGAAAACGCCCTTCGACATCCGAAATCCAAGTTGTGCTTACCAATGGATCCGGTTTCCCGTCGTACATCGGTGGTTTAGTCCTCATGAAGCTCTTAAGATAACGCTTCATTTCGCCACTACTTTGAAGTTTGGAATACTTCCTATCCATTTCTTCTCGAAACGCTCTCATTTGCTCCGCAACGGCGGCCGCAACTCTAGCGTTAAACTCCACGTTATTCGCCTCGATCTCGTTTCGCGTCGTCAATCTCAAAATGCAAAACGATAAGATCACGAACGTATAAAATCGCACGCACAACCCGTCCCATCTTGCTAAACACTCGTCGTACATCACTCGTTAGACACGATTTGCACCCGTAATAAGGTCTGCAAGTTCTTATTACGCACACACGCCGCATCGACTTGTTAGTACAACGACCGCCTCGCTCGATGATATAAACAAACACAACCAAAATTCTACGCGGTACAAACACACGCGAGAATTACTATCACAACACAAGAGCATATTAATAATATCCGCATTACTAATATAAACGTTAGTCAACCTATAAACAAGGCACTAACTAAACCCATTCCGACCCGTAATCCTACAAGTCCCGCAACAATTTAAGCACACACAAGTCTAAGTCTAGGCACCTATCTCAAGTCACCTAAATCCCTTAGACCATGCTCTGATACCACTTGTAACAACCCAAACCGTAACCGACCAAACACGACGAAATTTCAAACAAAAAAAAAATTTCTGGTGCAGGCCATCTGCGCGGCGCGCCAGGTGGCCGCGCGGCGCGCCAAACCACCTGGACAGCCCGCTGTCCCCGGAAGTCAATTTAATGAAAATGTTTGACTAGTTCCCGACACATTTAGCTAAAACGCTTTTAACCATGACTTCATATATGAAAAACTAGCACGTTTAATTAATAAAATCAAATTTACGAAGCGGGTCCCACATCGACCCAAATTACCCCTTGAGTACCAAAATGCAATATTTGACCATAAGACTTTTAATACAAAACGAAGCCGAGCATGGCGATTGGGGATACGCTACCCAATCCTAAACAATCCAAAAGCAAGTCTCTAAAGCAAACTATGCAAGTCTTCTAGTCCTCGCGCTTACCCGAGCCACCAATCCGCATGCAATCTATAAAAAGAGTCAACAACGAGAGGGTAAGCTAATGCTTAGTGAGTAGAATAAATATATACATGCATATACAACTTACCTACTCGCATCCACGACATCACATAAATACACATAAATCACTTACCTCATCGTACCAAACGCTAGTATCATCAAATCGTATAACTAGCAACCTCATAAGCAATCAATAGCTAGTAACGTCAAACCGTACAACTAGCAACATCATTAGCATAAATAAATATATATAATAAATCAAATTAAATGCTAGCATCAACAATTACAATTCATGGTTAACCAATCTCTTCGCTAGGGGAACGACTTCGCGAATCAAGTCATCGATGTTCATAACATTCGTTAGCTTCCAAAAACGGCTATGGCATGCTAACCCCCCGAGGTGTTCCAAAAACGGCTATGGCATCACCCCTCAAGTGTTCCAAAAACGGCTATGGCATCACTTGCTCAATGTGAGTAGAACACGGCTATTACTCACGCTTTCGTACACCAACACGGCTATGTGTACGGGTAACTCAAATAACAACGTGGGAGTAAAACACGGCTATTACTTGCCACTAAATACACAAACACGGCTATTACTTGCCACTAAATGCACAAACACGGCTATGTGCCTTAGTACAAAACATGGACTAATACGGCTAAGTCCCACAACCTTGGTCACAAAACGGCTATGTGACACCATTTCCACGGGCACATAAATCATATACATACATATATAGATATTCCACTCACCTTGAAGTCTTGAAGAAGGCTTCCAAGTAATCCGCAACTCGCCAATGGAAAGTACCTATTCCATTACCACAATTACAATAATACACTTAGAGTGGATTTACAAATCAACCCAATTCGTCACTAAGTTCAATTTCGACCCAAATGCACTTCCAAGCACAAACCGTGCCCAAACTAACCAATAGTCACTAACACAAGTGAGAATGGTCCTAATATGCCAATTAAACCCGAACTCAAGTGTTAAACACGTGTCATACCCATTTTGACACTTAAACCCTAATTTTGACCCATAAAGGTCAAAATCTCATTCTTTGCAAGTTTTGACACCAAAACACATTTAACTCGGTTTTATACTTCAACTTAATCCATTTTAAGTTTATAAACTTCATTAAATCGCCAATTGGGTCATAATCACCACGAAACCCTAATTTGACCCAAAGTCAAAGTTAGTCAACCAAATAACCCTAAATGGGTTCCAATACCTCCATAATCACTAACTTAAGTGATTAAACTAAATTTCAAGTTCTAAACATGGCCAAATAGTTCGCCAACTCAAAATCCACCAACAATTAACAACAAACCCGATTACTAGGTTCACTAAACCCATTTCATCACATAAAAGGGTTTTACAACTAATTAACTCAAAACCCTAACTTGAATATCAAATTAGATAAATGAAATTCGGAGTTTGAGCTTACCAATACTATCACCGCGTAGCCGAGAACGAAAGGAACAACTTTAAAACCCGAGACTTTGAACGATTCGAGCTTCTTCTTCACCAAAACCTCCAATCTCTCTCTAAATATTTGGAAGGGATGAATGGACATGAAAAATGATCCAAAACTGATCCAAAGTAGCTAATATGGCACACAAATCCGGCCCCATGTGATTTTACCCTTTTACCCCTCATTTAATTTAAATAAAAACAAGGGAGTTCTGTCAGCAGCAATCGGCGCGGCGCGCCCCTACCCCGCGCGGCGCGCGGCCTCTCTGAAACAGATTCTTTTTCATTTTAAACTTTATATAAATAATCCGCGAAACCCAATCTCGAATGTCTTAATACACAAACAAGCAAGATAAATATTCGGGTCTTACAGTACGGAATTCCTCTTCATTCATATTCACGGTGTGTCGAGTAGTCGGTGCCATTTCCTTCAAAATAGTCAAATGGAACAAGTTAATCATACAGAATATTAAGAGTAGTTAATAGTATTTCGTAGCATAATATGAACTCATTTATAAAAGCTTTTTCTTCATATTAGCGTTTTATAAGTTTAAATTCGGGTAGTACCTACCCGTTAAGTTCATACTTAGTAGCTAATATACAATTCAACTACTACAATTCTATATGAAAAACTGATTATAATAATATTTCACGTTCAAACTTTTACACAATATTTTACAAACTTACAATACCGCTTATTTTACATATAGCATAAAATATAGCACACAATAAATTTGATACAAGATGGTTGTGAAGATAATTCTAGCTAGTACACAAGTCGTTCAGCAAAGGCAATAAAGACACATAATTCATACGTCCAGAAACAAGTCATGCATTCTGGTTTTACTAGGATTACTTCCCATCCTTGGTCTTGTGGAACATAACCGTTATGGCCGTTGATAAGACAGCATGTTGTAACTTCGTCAAAGGGACGAGGGTTACGTAATGTCCAACAGTCCCGTAACAATCTAAAAACCTCATTTCTTACCCCAATTACCGACTCCGTCACTTGTGGGAACGTTTTGTTTAATAGTTGTAGCCCGATGTTCTTGTTCTCACTTTGGTGAGAAGCGAACATTACTAATCCGTAAGCATAACATGCTTCTTTATGTTGCATGTTAGCCACTTTTTCTAAATCACGAAGTCCAATATTCGGATATATTGAGTCAAAATAATTTCTTAACCCATTACGTAAAATAGCATTTGGGTTCCCCGCAATATATGCGTCAAAGTAAACACATCGTAACTTATGGATTTCCCAATGTGATATCCCCCATCTTTTGAACGAAAGCCTTTTATAAACCAAGGCATTCTTGGAACGTTCTTCAAATGTCTTACAAACTGATCTCGCCTTAAATAGTTGTGCCGAAGAATTCTGACCGACTCTAGACAAGATTTCATCAATCATGTCTCTGGGTAGGTCTCTTAAAATATTGGGTTGTCTATCCATTTTGTGTTTTTATACTGTAAAATAGACAAGAGTTAGATTCATAAAAAAATACTTATTAATACAAGCAATTTTTACATATATCATAAAGCATAAGCACACTATATTACTTATATTACACCACACGAATACAACTATCTTATTCCGACTCGCTTGTTTCTTCTTCTTCGGTTATGGTTCGTTTTGCCAAGTTTCTAGGGATATATGATGTTCCCCTAATGCGAGCCATCGTTATCCACATTGGTTTAGAAAAACCTGGTGGTTTAGAGGTTCCCGGGTCATTGTTACAACTTAAGGACTTCGGGGGTTGACGATACATATAAAGTTCATCGGGGTTGGAATTAGATTTCTCTATTTTTATGCCCTTTCCCTTATTATTTTCTTTTGCCTTTTTAAATTCAGTTGGGGTAATTTCTATAACATCATCGGAATTCTCGTCGGAATCCGATTCATCGGAGAATTGGTAATCCTCCCAATATTTTGCTTCCTTGGCGGAAACACCATTGACCATAATTAACCTTGGTCGGTTGGTTGAGGATTTTCTTTTACTTAACCGTTTTATTATTTCCCCCACCGGTCCTATTTCTTCATCCGGTTCCGATTCTTCTTCCGGTTCCGATTCTTCTTCCGGTTCCGACTCTTCTTCCGGTTCCTCTTCGGGAACTTGTGAATCAGTCCATGAATCATTCCAATTTACATTTGACTCTTCATTATTATTAGGTGAGTCAATGGGACTTGTTCTAGAGGTAGACATCTATCACATAATATCAAACGCGTTAAGAGATTAATATATCACATAATATTCACATGTTAAAAATATATAGTTTCCAACAAAATTTGTTAAGCAATCATTTTTCAAGTAAACACGGTCGAAGTCCAGACTTACTAATGCATCCTAACAAACTCGATAAGACACACTAATGCAAAATTCCGGTTCTCTAAGACCAACGCTCGGATACCAACTGAAATGTCCCGTTCTTATTGATTAAAAACGTTCCATATTAATTGATTTCGTTGCGAGGTTTTGACCTCTATATGAGACGTTTTTCAAAGACTGCATTCATTTTAAAACAAACCATAACCTTTATTTCATCAATAAAGGTTTAAAAAGCTTTACGTAGATTATCAAATAATGATAATCTAAAATATCCTGTTTACACACGACCATTACATAATGGTTTATAATACAAATATGTTACAACAAAATAAGTTTCTTGAATGCAGTTTTTACACAATATCATACAAGCATGGACTCCAAATCTCGTCCTTATTTAAGTATGCGACAGCGGAAGCTCTTAATAATCACCTGAGAATAAACATGCTTAAAACGTCAACAAAAATGTTGGTGAGTTATAGGTTTAACCTATATATATCAAATCATAATAATAGACCACAAGATTTCATATTTCAATACACATCCCATACATAGAGATAAAAATCATTCATATGGTGAACACCTGGTAACCGACATTAACAAGATGCATATATAAGAATATCCCCATCATTCCGGGACACCCTTCGGATATGATATAAATTTCGAAGTACTAAAGCATCCGGTACTTTGGATGGGGTTTGTTAGGCCCAATAGATCTATCTTTAGGATTCGCGTCAATTAGGGTGTCTGTTCCCTAATTCTTAGATTACCAGACTTAATAAAAAGGGGCATATTCGATTTCGATAATTCAACCATAGAATGTAGTTTCACGTACTTGTGTCTATTTTGTAAATCATTTATAAAACCTGCATGCATTCTCATCCCAAAAATATTAGATTTTAAAAGTGGGACTATAACTCACTTTCACAGATTTTTACTTCGTCGGGAAGTAAGACTTGGCCACTGGTTGATTCACGAACCTATAACAATATATACATATATATTAAAGTATGTTCAAAATATATTTACAACACTTTTAATATATTTTGATGTTTTAAGTTTATTAAGTCAGCTGTCCTCGTTAGTAACCTACAACTAGTTGTCCACAGTTAGATGTACAGAAATAAATCAATAAATATTATCTTGAATCAATCCACGACCCAGTGTATACGTATCTCAGTATTGATCACAACTCAAACTATATATATTTTGGAATCAACCTCAACCCTGTATAGCTAACTCCAACATTCACATATAGAGTGTCTATGGTTGTTCCGAAATATATATAGATGTGTCGACATGATAGGTTGAAACATTGTATACGTGTCTATGGTATCTCAAGATTACATAATATACAATACAAGTTGATTAAGTTATGGTTGGAATAGATTTGTTACCAATTTTCACGTAGCTAAAATGAGAAAAATTATCCAATCTTGTTTTACCCATAACTTCTTCATTTTAAATCCGTTTTGAGTGAATCAAATTGCTATGGTTTCATATTGAACTCAATTTTATGAATCTAAACAGAAAAAGTATAGGTTTATAGTCGGAAAAATAAGTTACAAGTCATTTTTTTAAAGGTAGTCATTTCAGTCGAAAGAACGACGTCTAGATGACCATTTTAGAAAACATACTTCGACTTTGAGTTTAACCATAATTTTTGGATATAGTTTCATGTTCATAATAAAAATCATTTTCCCAGATTAAAAACTTTTAAATCAAAGTTTATCATAGTTTTTAATTAACTAACCCAAAACAGCCCGCGGTGTTACTACGACGGCGTAAATCCGGTTTTACGGTGTTTTTGGTGTTTCCAGGTTTTAAATCATTAAGTTAGCATATCATATAGATATAGAACATGTGTTTAGTTGATTTTAAAAGTCAAGTTAGAAGGATTAACTTTTATTTGCGAACAAGTTTAGAATTAACTAAACTATGTTCTAGTGATTACAAATTTAAACCTTCGAATAAGATAGCTTTATATGTATGAATCGAATGATGTTATGAACATTATTACTACCTCAAGTTCCTTGGATAAACCTACTGGAAATGAGAAAAATAGATCTAGCTTAAAAGGATCCTTGGATGGCTTGAAAGTTCTTGAAGCAGAATCATGACACGAAAACAATTTCAAGTAAGATTTCCACTCGAAATAAGATTGTTATAGTTATATAAATTGAATTAAAGTTTGAATATGATTATTACCTTGTATTAGAAAGATAACCTACTGTAAGTAACAAAGGTTTCTTGATCTTGGATGATTACTTGGAATGGATTTAGAAAACTTGGAAGTAAACTTGCAATCTTGAAAGTATTCTTGATTTTATGAAACTAGAACTTTTGGAATTTATGAAGAACACTTAGAACTTGAAGATATAACTTGAGAGAGATCAATTAGATGAAGAAAATTGAAGAATGAAAGTGTTTGTAGGTGTTTTTGGTCGTTGGTGTATGGATTAGATATAAAGGATATGTAATTTTGTTTTCATGTAAATAAGTCATGAATGATTACTCATATTTTTGTAATTTTATGAGATATTTCATGCTAGTTGCCAAATGATGGTTCCCACATATATTTGGTGACTCACATGGGCTGCTAAGAGCTGATCATTGGAGTGTATATACCAATAGTACATACATCTAAAAGCTGTGTATTGTACGAGTACGAATACGGGTGCATACGAGTAGAATTGTTGATGAAACTGAACGAGGATGTAATTGTAAGCATTTTTGTTAAGTAGAAGTATTTTGATAAGTGTCTTGAAGTCTTTAAAAAGTGTATGAATACATATTAAAACACTACATGTATATACATTTTAACTGAGTCGTTAAGTCATCGTTAGTCGTTACATGTAAATGTTGTTTTGAAACCTTTAGGTTAACGATCTTGTTAAATGTTGTTAACCCATTGTTTATTATAACAAATGAGATGTTAAATTGTTATATTATCATGATATTATGATATATAATATATCTTAGTATGATATATATACAGTTAAATGTCGTTACAACGATAATCGTTACATATATGTCTCGTTTCGAAATCATTAAGTTAGTAGTCTTATTTTTACATATGTATTTCATTGTTAATACACTTAATAATATATTTACTTATCATTTAACATAATTACCCAAGTGTATCAATATCTTCATATGATTCATATGTACCTAGTAAGACGTTGTTATAACGATAATCGTTATATATATCGTTTTCGAGTTTCTTAAATTAATAGTCTCATTTTTATGTATATAAATCATTGTTAAAATACCTAATGAGATACATACTTATAAAAAAATCATGTTAAATATATATATAACCATATATATGTCATCGTATAATTTTTACAAGTTTTAACGTTCGTGAATCACCGGTCAACTTGGGTGGTCAATTGTCTATATGAAACCTATTTCAATTAATCAAGTCTTAACAAGTTTGATTGCTTAACATGTTAGAAACACTTAATCATGTAAATAACAATTTCATTTAATATATATATAAACATGGAAAAGTTCGGGTCACTACACAATGTAATTACGTATAATGCATATAATTATGAATCTAATCTCACTTCATTAAACATGATTTTTATGTCAATAATATGCACCGCCAAATGGAGTAACATTTTTGATTTCAGATTGTGCTTAAATTCTCCAGATCACCCTAAACGACCCTAACATCAAGACTCTCGTAAAGTGTATTGCCATTCGAGGTCGTCCAGATGCCGAAAAAAGACATTTTACTCATTTTTAATGTTCTTTTTTGAACGTTTTCAATATATATTGTATTATTACTTTTGTGTATGCATGAATTAGCATGATATATATATATATAGTTTTAAGGCCTATTATATCACTCCCTATGTAATTATGTATAACGCATAGAATTTTAAATTTAATGTCACTTCATTAAATAAGCTTTTTAAAATCAATAATATGCGACGCCAGATAGTGCTGAAATTCTAAAGATCACCCTAAAATGGCCCAACGAGCAAGACTCTCTGAACGTGCTTGTCATTCGAGGTCGTCTAGATTCCAAAAAAGACATTTTCCTCGCATATTCGCACCATGCACCAAAGACCACCGATGGTTCGTGGTGCTTGGTGTTTTGTGTCTTTGACCAAAATGTTAGATCTATCGTATCTTTTGACTTGTAGCTCCGATTTAGTCACTGTTTTTTTTAAATACTGTAATTTTTTTTTAGATCTATCCGTTGGCAAACTACCGTAGGCAGTTTTTTCCAAATATTTTTCGAAACGAGGCCTCGAAAACCTTCAATTTTGCCTTTTTATTTTATTTTAGACGCTCTTTTGACCGTTTTGAATTTCTATCATATTATTCCTTTGTGTATGCATGACTTAGTCTGGTACATATTATTTTAAGGCCTATTATTTCACTCACAGTGTAATTATGTATAACACATATAATTTTGAATCTAATCTCACTTCAATTAACAAGCTTTTTATATCAATAATATGCGCCGCCAAATGCAGTAAAATTTGGCGGCGCATAAACTTCGGTTTTAGATTGTGCTGAAATTCTCCAGATCACCCTAAAATGACCCGTACATCAAGACTCTCGGAAAGTGTATCGCCATTCGAAGTCGTCAGGATGCCGAAAAAAGACATTTTACTCATTTTTAATGTTCTTTTTTGAACGTTTTCAATATGTATCATATTATTACTTTTGTGTATGTATTAATTAGCATCGTATATATAGTTTTAAGGCATATTATTTCACTCACTATGTAATTATGTATAACGCATATAATTTGAAATCAAATATCAATTCATTAAACACACTGTTTAAATCATTAATATGCGCCACGAGATGGAGTAACATTTGGCGGCGCATAACTTTCGGTTTCAGATTGTGCTGAAACTCTAAAGTTCACCCTAAAACGGCCCAACGAGCAAGACTCTCTAAACGTGCTTACCATTCGAGGTCGTCTAGATTCTGAAAAAGACATCTTTCCTCGTAAATTCACACCACGCACCAAAAACCACCGATTGTTCGTGGTGCTTGGTGTTTTGTGTCTTTGGCCAAAATGTTAGATCTATTGTATCTTTTGACTTGTAGCTCTGATTTTGTTCGCCGGTTTTTTAAATCGTGTATTTTATCGTGATCTATCCGTTGGTAAATAGGCGTAGGCGGTTTGTCCCAAATATTTTTCGAAACGAGGCCTCGAAAACTTTCAATTTTGTATTTTTTAATTCTAGACTCTCTTTAGACAGTTTTGAATTTCTATCATATTATTCGTTTGTGTATGTATGACTTAGCATGGTACATATTGTTTTAAGGCCTATTATTTCATTCACAATGTAATTATGTATGACGCATATAATTTTGAATCTAATCTCACTTCATTAAATAAGATTTTTATATCAATAATATGTGCCGCCAAATGGAGTAACATTTGGCGGCGCATAAGCTTTGGTTTCAGATTGTGCTTAAATTCTCCATATCACCATCAAACGACCCTAACATCGAGACTCTCGAAAAGTTTATTGCCATTCGAAGTCGTCAGGATGCCGAAAAAAGACATTTTACTCATTTTTAATGTTCTTTTTTGAACGCTTTCAATATACATCGTATTATTACTTTTGTGTATGCATGAATTAGCATCGTATATATAGTTTTAAGGCCTATTATTTCACTCACCATGTAATTATGTATAACGCATATAATTTGAAATCAAATGTCAATTCATTAAACACGCTTTTTAAATCATTAATATGCGCCACGATATGGAATAACATTTGGCGGCGCATAACCTTCGGTTTCAGCTTGTGTTAAAACTCTAGAGATCACCCTAAAACGGCCCAACGAGCAAGACTCTCTGGACGTGCTTACCATTCGAGGTCGTCTAGATTCCGAAAAAGACATATTTCCTCGCAAATTCGCACCACGCACCAAAAACCACCGATGGTTCGTGTTTTATGTCTTTGACCAAAATGTTAGTTCTATCGTATCTTTTGACTTGTAGCTTCGATTTAGTCACCGTTTTTTTTAATCGTGTATTTTATCGAGATCTATCCGTTGGCAAACTGTCGTAGGCGGTTTTTCCCAAATATTTTTCGAAACGAGGCCTCGAAAAACTTCTGTTTTGCCTTTTTTTTATTTTAGACGCTCTTATGATCGTTTTGAATTTCTATCATATTATTCCTTTGTGTATGTACATATTATTTTAGGGCCTATTATTTCACTCACAATATAATTTTGTATAACGCATATAATTTTGAATCTAATCTCACTTCAATTCACAAGCTTTTTTTATCAATAACATGCGCCGCCAAATGTAGTAAAATTTGGCGGCGCATAACCTTTGGTTTCATATTGGGCTGAAATTCTCCAGATCACCCTAAAACAACCCTAACATCACGACTCTCGGAAAGCATATTGTCATTCGAAGTCGTCAGGATACCGAAAAAAGATATTTTACTCATTTTTAATGTTCTTTTTTGAACGTTTTCAATATATATTGTATTATTACTTTTGTGTATGCATAAATTAGCATGGTATATATAGTTTTAATGCCTATTATGTCACTCACAATGTATCTATGTATAACGCATATAATTTTAAATCAAATGTCACACATTAAACACGCTTTTTAAATCATTAATATGCGACGCGAGATGGAGTAACATTTGGCGGCGCATAACCTTCGGTTTTAGATTGTGCTAAAATTCTAAAGATCACCCTAAAACGGCCAAACGAGCAAGACTCTCTGAACATGCATGTCATTCGTGGTCGTCTAGATTCCGAAAAAAGACATCTTTCCTCACAAATTCGTGCCACACATCAAACACCATCGATGGTTCGTGGTGCTTGGTGTTTTGTGTCTTTGGCCAAAACGTTAGATCTATCGTATCTTTTGACTCGTAGCTCCGATTTAGTCACCATTTTTTTTAAAGCGTGTATTTTTTTCGAGATCTATCCGTTGGCAAACTGCCGTAGGCGGTTTGTCCCAAATATTTTTCGAAACGAGGCCTTCAATTTTTCCTTTTTTTTAGACGCTCTTTTGACCGTTTTAAATTTCTATCATATCATTCCTTTATGTGTGCAAGACTTAGCATGGTACATATTGTTTTAAGGCCTATTATTTCACTCACAATGTAATTATGTATGACGCATATATTTTGAATCTAATCTTACTTTATTTATCAAGATTTTTATATCAATAATATGCCCCGCCAAATGGAGTAACATTTGGCGGCGCATAACCTTTGGTTTCAGATTGTGCTGAAATTCTCTAGATCATCTTAAAACGACCCTAACATCAAGACTCTCGAAAAGTGTATTGCCATTCGAGGTCGTCAGGATGCTGAAAAAAGACATTTTACTCTTTTTTAATGTTCTTTTTTGAATGTTTTCAATATAAATAGTATTATTACTTTTGTGTATGCATGAATTAGCATGGTATATATAGTTTTAAGCTTTATTATTTCACTCACAATGTAATTATGTATAATGCATATAATTTTGAATCTAATATCACTTAATTAAACAAGCTTTTTATATCAATAATATGCGCCGCCAAATGGAGTAACATTTGACGGCGCATAACCCTTGGTTTCAGATTGTGCTAAAATTCTCCAGATCACCCTAAAACGACCTTAATATCAAGACCCTCGGAAAGTGTATTGCCATTCGAGGTCGTCAGGATGCCGAAAAAGACATTTTACTCATTTTTAATGTTCTTTTTTGAAATTTTTCAATATATATCGTATTATTACTTTTGTGTATGCATGAATTAGCATGGTATATATAGTTTTAAGGCCTATTATTTCTTTTGAATCTAATGTCACTTCATTAAATACGCTTTTTAAATCATTAATATGCGCCGCCATATGGAGTATCAATTGGCGGCGCATAACCTTCGGTTTCATATTGTGCTGAAATTCTAAAGATCACCCTAAAACGGCCCAGCGAGCAAGACTCTCTGAACGTGCTTGCCATTCGAGATCGTCTAGATTCTGAAAAAGACATCTTTCCTCGTGAATTCGCACCACGCACCAAACACCACGGATGGTTCGTGGTGCTTGGTGTTTTGTGTCTTTAGCCAAAATGTTAGATCTATCGTATTTTTTGACTCGTAGCTCTGATTTAGTCACTATTTTTTAAAATTGTGTATCTTTTCGAGATCTATCCGTTGGCAAACTGCCGCAGGCGGTTTGTCCCAAATATTTTTCGAAACAAGGCCTCGAAAACCTTCAATTTTGCTTTTTTTATTTTAGACGCTCTTTTTACCGTTTTGAATTTCTATCTTATTATGCCTTTGTGTATGCATGACTTAGCATGGTACATATTGTTTTAAGGCCTATTATTTCACTTACTATGTAATTATGTATAATGCATATAACTTTGAATCTAATCTCACTTCATTAAATAAGTTTTTTATATCAATAATATGCGCCGCCAAATGGGGTATCATTTGGTGGTGGATAACCTTTGGTTTCAGATTGTGCTGAAATTCTCTTGATCACCCCAAAACGACCTTAACATCAAGACTATCGGAAAGTGTATTGCCATTCGAGGTCGTCAGGAAGCCGAAAAAGACATTTTACTCATTCTTAATGTTCTTTTGTCAATGTTTTCAATATATATCGTATTACTACTTTTGTGTATGCATGAATTAGCATAGTATATTTAGTTTTAAGGCCTATTATTTCACTCACAATGTAATTATGTATAACGCATATAATTATGAATCTAATGTCACTTCATTAAACACACTTTTTAAATCATTAATATGCGCTGTCAGATGGAGAAACATTTGGCAGCGCATAACCTTTGGTTTTAGATTGTGCTGAAATTCTAAAGATCACCCTAAAACGATGATATCGGTTAAAAAGTCACGTTTTTACCCCCAATATTAGCCCATTTATGATAAAGTAATTGACTTTAAATAACTTATTTTATAATTTTTGAAAAAGTTTATTTACTTAATCTCATGTTGTAGGATATTTAATTACGAACGCGTGGGCGCAAGAATCGTCGTAAATGGAGTTAAAACTAAAATCCTAGAGCGAAAACGGTGAAAGACAAGTTACCATCCAGCAAACGGCTTGCCAACCGGCTTGCCAAATGGCCTGCCATAAGGAAAAATGGCCTGCCAGCAAACGAGCACCAAAAACGGCTTGCCAATATAAACGGGCTTACCAAACGGCCTGTCAAACGGCCTGCCAAACGGCCTGCCAAACGGCCTGCCAAACGGCCTGCCAGCCACTAGCAGGCAAAACTCAAGTCTATTTAAAGGTTCTTTATCATCCATTTTAACACACACCTTCTTCACTTCTCTCTCAAAAACATCTCTCTATAGTCGCTCTATAGTGATTTATAGGAGATTAGTTCTCTCTCTACTTTCTCTCTCTAGATTCTAGAGAGAGAAAAGTACAGGGATTAGAAAATAATGTAGATATCTCTCTACTGTCGCTCTCTAGTGATCAGTAGGAGATTAGTATGTAGTTAGTAGTAGAAGCTATCAAGCATTGTAACACTATGGATATTATGAAGAAATACAAGTGTTATTCTGCCGACATTATTCGGTAACATCTATCCTTTCTTTTATTAATTTATTATAATATTCTTGTTTGATGTTTATGATTTTTTAATATTAGAAATACTTGTTGCCATGATGTGTGAGTAATTACTTGATTGCTTGCCATGATTTAATAATGTTAGTTAGAGATGATTATCATTTCGCACTTGCTTTCTGTTTATGATATTAAACCTCGTTATTATCGTCTTTCCACCAATAAACGTGATTAAAACCTTTTATAAAGTCGACACTTATAAGGTAATTAGTTATCTGTGTTTATACACTGGTCAAGGTATGAACCCATCAGAAATACTATAAAGTACATGGGGAATTACCATAGGTATATATATATATATATATATATATATATATATATATATATATATATATATATATATATAAAAGACATTGGTCAAGAGTATAAGACTCAAGAAAATACTGTTGCAATAGTAGAGTACAGTGTTGATGTACTATAGGACCACTTGAGCATGGTCAAGATTAGAAGCTATGGAACCACTATAAGTGTAGTACATCGTGGATAACTAAGGAATTTATTGAGTAGATTTAAGTAATGGGTGGTTTAAATCATAAATGGGAATTTAACGCACTACAATACAAACTAAGCTTATAAATCTTTAAGGAAGACTGAGAACTATCAGATGTTCTAATTTATCTACAAACCCTTAGATTTTACCAAACCATTGAATTCGAAACACAATCATAACCACTCACTTGGGTGATACACTAAGGTGTTAAGAAAGGTTGGATATTCTATATATATATATATATATATATATATATATATATATATATATATATATATATATATATATATATGCTACTTTATTCGTGCGCCCAAGGTATGCATTGTATCTAAGATGGGCCGCTTATATTCTTAAACCGGATAAAGCGTCGGGAGTTGAGCATAGTCTATCCGATCAGAATCACGATAGCCTAGTTCCTCGTGACATGCTAATCGAGAAATCTATTAGTAAGGAATCTAGTGTTTACACCAAGGTATATCTATCCAATGAGTGTCTCGCAATCATCCCGACACTACGTTATCTTGAATCATGGTGAACCACGTCTTCTCTGTCCTTAGTTGTTGCATGCTAGCTAGCTTATTTTAATTATATTGCTTTAATATTTTAAATACAATTATAAATCAAATAAACCCAACTATTGCCTTTACATAATTTGATATTCCGGATAAAGTGGTGTCTAGAATAAACCGGTTGGACTTGGTTGTTGGACTTTCCGAATAGTCGCCAGTTTATTGGGACCAAAAGGATCCTGCCTCTCTACACAAGGTGTACCTGGCCACTAGTCTTGGATACTAAATTGTCTACCAACCCATCTTAATCACTAAATTATCTGAATAAACTTTGTTTCAAATTCGACCGCTCAAGGAACGACCCTAGGGCATATTTGCACTAAATTATCTGAATAAACTTCGTTTCAAATTCGACTGCTCAAGGAACGACCCTAGGGCATATTTTCCCTTGTTAACCCATATAAAGGAATAATAGATTTAGGCCCAGCATACATAAATTATACAATCAACTTCTTCTATTGATATCCTGAATTGACGTTTAGTGACATAACGACACCGCATAAATAAACTGTCCGATTCGGGCATATCAAGGTAGTAGTTAATTTTTTTTGGCGCCGTTGCCGGGGAGCGGTAGTACAATTTGGAGCCTATTTTGGTTAGTTTTTAAGAGACTCTTTTGACTAAGACTAGCTTTGTCAGAAGTTACTAGTTTACTGTAGTTAGGTTAGATAATATTAGCTTAATTTAGATTAATTATAAAGCTTAAAATGGACTTCCTTATTAGTGAACATTTGGATGGTTTAATTTACTTAGACCGCTAATAATTCTTCCGACACATCCTTTCTTCTATCCGATATCATACATTGTACCCATCCGACGAGATCCACACTTACCTGCTGATAGTTTGACGATGGCCACACGCATCACTCTCTCTGATATCACCAAACCCTCATTAGAAGGACGAGGAGGACCGATACTCTATCCAAAGGTTAGCGGAGCATCTTTTGTGCTTAAGCATAGCATCATACAACTCATTCAAAACCATTGCTAGTTCCATGGCTTACCAATTGACGATCTCAACTCTCACATAGATAGATTTCTCTCTTTATCCAACTCATATAAGAAAAATGGGGTTGAACAAGACGTAGTTCATTTGTATCTGTCCCCCAATTCCTTAACTCTTCATGCAAAAACCTGGTTCGAGGGGTTAGAACCTAACTCAATTACTTCATGGGAGGAAATGGCAACAACTTTCTTAATCTAGTACTTTCCCCCATCAAAACAAATCAGACTTAGGAATGATATCGTAAACTTTCAACAACCCTACGATGAATCACTTTACACTGCATGGGAAAGATTCAAACACGTGCTTTGAAGATGCCCGAACCACCGTCTTAAGAGCTCTGTTCAAATTTTGACCTTCTACGAAGTTCTGAATCAGAATAATAAGTCTACTATTGATGCTGTTTCTCAAGGTAACCTCATGAACTTACTGCTGACGAGGCCTGGAGAATAATCGAGAAAATGACTTTGCACCATCACGATTGGAACACGAAAGAGCACCTTTCATCAGCAACATCGCTTTTCGCCTCCAATCCTATCAAAAATAAAACCATCAAATTTCTCTCGGACCAAATAGAAAACCTCACCAAAGAAGTCGGAGAGTTAAAGAAATTCCCGCAACATGTGTCTCAAGTGCAATTATGACAGAATTGTACTGACCCACATCTGGCCAAGGTATACGAGGTTGAATGAGAGGACTCTGTTGTCTACTCCGATAAGATTCTAGCTCATCCCCACAACCAACCTACCAACCCCACTACCCCACCAGAGACAAGTCCAGACGATATCCTGCTGCAAATCATCAACATGATCACAGCAAGACAAGACGCAGCTGACTTAGTCATGACTAATCACTTGAGTAGTTTTGAAAATCAAATAAGCCAGCTAAATCAACGTCTCGATTCTCTAAGTTGTCCTAAAAATGACTCAAAGGTGGCACATAGCCAACATTCAGTTTCTTTTAAGGAGAAGAAACTAACTAATACCCGTTCGGTAGTAGTCATTGAGTCATCACCTAAATGTACTGAAAAAACACCCGTTCCATTCCCGAGCCATCTCAAGCAAAGACATAACAAGATGAAATCTTTCAAGCTAGATGGTAAATTTTTATACACTATGTCTAAAAATCCTCATAGTAAGAAGTATTTTAGGAAACTCCTATCAACCAAGGATAAGGTACCCGAAGTACCCAATGTCCCACTGAGCGTGGATTGTTCAGCCATTCTTTTAAATACTCTTCCTGAAAAACTAGGGGATACCAGACGATTTACCCTTCCTTGTTCTATCTATCAATCTGGTGCTATCTATTCTCTTGCTGACCTTGGTGCCAACATCAATCTCATGCCCTACTCACTGTTCCAGAGACTCAAAATTGGAAACCTTAATCCTACCAAAATGAGCATCCAGCTAGCTGACCAATCCACTAGATATCCTAAGGAAATAGCTGAGAACGTCATGGTTAAGGTCGACAAATTTCTTTTTCTGACCGACTTTGTGGTTATGGATTTTAAAGAAGACGTGAAAACTCCTATCATCTTAGGAAGGCCTTTCATGAATACAGCCAAAGCAATCGTTGACGTTTATTCACGGACTATCACCTTGAGAGCCCGTGGAGAAGAGGTCACTTTCACGATCGACGAGTCTGTATGTCCTTCTGATGGGAACGGCAAAATAAATATCATCTCCACTAGGAAAGTCATCTTCTATTCCGAGAATGAAGAGAGGAAGATAGAAGTAGAAGACAATAAGAATAACCACTCCACACCAACCCAAACTTCACTCCCACCTTATTTTGATCTTTTAATGACTGGAGAGGACTTCGTTCTAGAAGAAATCTCTGAACCAATTATTCTTGAAACTCCCGACCAGAGTGACGAGGAGGTGGATGAAGAAATAGAAATGGAAGGAGGATTCTAGCATCGAAGTAGTTTCTAATGTTGTTACCATATTGGAGACGTTAATGGACATCGTCCCACCTCCATGCCTAGAGTACAACATTACGACCAACCAAAAGTCACTAAAGATGAGTTTTGTGTGATAACCCGTCCTAATCCATAAGGACGAATACAATAACATATGATTACATCGCGAGGTATTTGACATCTATATGATACATTTTACAAACATTGCATTCGTTTTTAAAAGACAAACTTTCATTACATCGAAAGTTGACAGGCATGCATACCATTTCATAATATCCAAACTATAAATGACCTAATCTGTCATTTACTTAATAATAATCTTTATTGAACTCAACGACTTGAATGCAACGTCTTTTGAAATATGTCATGAATAACTCCAAGTGTATTCCTAGAATGAGCAAATGCACAGCAGAAGATTTCTTTCATACTTGAGAATAAACATGCTTTAAAGTGTCAACCAAAAGGTTGGTGAGTTCATTGGTTTATCATCAATATTCATTTCCATCATTTTTAATAGACCACAAGATTTCATATTTTCATAAACATCATTCTCATATCAGGCATTTCGCAAACTGCATAGAGATAAAAATTATGCATATGGTGAACACCTGGTAACCGACCTTAACAAGATGCATATAGAATATCCCCATCATTTCGGGACTCTCTTCGAACATGATAAATTCGAAGTACTAAAGCATCCGGTACTTTGGATGGGGCTTTTTGGGCCCAATAGATCTATCTTTAGGATTCGCGTCAATTAGGGTGTCTGTTCCCTAATTCTTAGATTACCAGACTAAAAAGGGGCATATTTGGTTTAATAATCTAGCCATAGAATATAGTTTTAAGTACATGTGTCTATTTCATCAAACATTTATAAAAGCGCATGTATTCTCAGTCCCAAAAATATATATTGCAAAAGCATTTAAAAAGTGAGCAAATGAAACTCACAATACTGTATTTTGTAGTAAAAATACATATGATGGCATTGAACAACTGAACAATGCAGGGTTGGCCTTGGATTCACGAACCTATATCATTTATATATATATTAACACATATAGTTGTAAACGAACAAATTTATATATTGTTAGTGCTATGATTTTTATTTTAATTATGTGTTACATTAATAACCTAATTATTTACATTTATTTTGTATACTTTAAATAAATAATTATAATATAGTTTTATTATGTATGTTTTTATATGATAAATTTTTATTGTAATAACAATAATGATAATAATAATAATAATATAATGAAAATAATAATGAAAATATCAATAATAATAATGATTTTGTTAATAATGATACTTATGTTAATAATAATCTTAATAATCTTAATAACTATTACAATGATATTAATACAAATGTTAATGAAGATAATAATGTTAATTCCAATACTAATGTTAGTATTAATAATAACAATCCTTTTGTCAATCATTTACTACTAATGATAATGGTTTTAATAGTAATTCATTTATAATGATACTCATAATAATAATGATAATGTTAATAAAAACCACTTATTTTAATACTAATACTAATAATCATAAAATGATCCTAATACTAATATTAATGGGAAATACATTATTTTCATACTAATAATGATAATAATAATCGTAATCTTAATGATAATAGTAATTATAATTGTATTTATAATTATGATACCCATACCTCACACATGTGGGATTGGGTATTGTTGTTGTTATTGTTATAATTATGATAATAATAAAAGGTAACTAATACTTATTAGTAACACTAATAATAATAATAACTATATTACTTAGTAATAATACCAATAATTAATAATAATAACAGTAATAATAGTAATAATAATAAAAATGATAAAAAAAATAATAATAATAATAATAATAATAAATATGTGACTACTTTCAAGATCGATCGATGTTTGTTTGGTATTGAGAATGATTTTGACAGATAACAAAATTCGATAAGAACAAAATCAATATAAATAAATAAATAGCTCGACTACGATATGTAACAGAATTAAATACTGTTAATAGATCGATTTGTTTGTTAAGATTGGATAGAACAGACAGGGAATCTGAAAAAGATAAAGTAGATAGGTAAATAACAAATTCAGTTATGTCTTTTTAAAATTTCTTATATATATAATAGTTAATATTATTAATGAATAAATATGTTAATAATAATTATCCTAATTAATAATAATTATATTAATAATAATTTTTAATCGTACGATACTAATAAAAAATAAAATAATGATAATAGTAACATGATGATATTAATAATAACAAAAAAAAATGATAAATTTAATAAGCTTAATAATAATTATTAATAATAATAAAAATAAAATGATAATAATAATATTATTAATGATAGTAATAACAATACTAATTATAATAATATTCATATTTTTTAATAATAATAATAATTTTAATAATAATACTATAACAATCTATACATATCAAATTTTATATTTATATTATGATATTATCAATACTGATACTAATGTCAATATTTATTTTAATAAAAATAATGAAAGTAGTTATAACAACTATATTCTTAACCTGTGTTATATATATATTCATACTTATATAATCTTTAATAATTATATAATATGTTATGTAATAACTTTTATTGAATTTTCATTACTTATAATTTACAATATAATAATAATTACACATATAAATAATATATATTTATATATAGTTTCATTTTTATTAACAACTTTTTATCTTGTGTATTATTTTACATACTTAACTTAAATGATTGAATTGTATTCTATTGTTTCAATTTATTATATAAACTTATATTTATATATAAATATATATCTATTTACAACAATCGTTCATGAATCGTCGGGAATAGTCAAAGGTCAAATGTATACATGAACACAATTCAATGTTTTTGAGACTCAACATTACAGACTTTGCTTATCGTGTCGAAATCACATAAAGTTTAAGTCTAAATTTGGTCGGAAATTTTTGGGTCGTCACAGTACCTACCCGTTAAAGAAATTTTGTCCCCGAAATTTGATTGGGATGGTCATGGCTGACAATAAGTATGTTTTCATGATGCATACAAGCTAGAAATCAGAGTTTTATCATCATTGAGTAATATAGATAAAACAATTCGATTTACGCGAAGAGTATAAGTGAAACTATCATCAAAGAGTGAAATGAGAAAATAATGTTTCGTCATATCCTTTGATGTAGATATGGTTAATTTCCGGAGTTTAAGGTATTTGAAGATAATTTTCGAATCTATATAAAATTTGATTCTTCGGTAATTCAGGTAATTAGAATCTCTCTAATTAAATGCGGAGATCTATCTTAATTTCTTTATCAGATATTTCACTATCAATTAACTTCTTCCGTTCCATTACTTTTACCACTACTATACTAAATTCTCAAATTCAAAAGATTGTGAAAATGCTTAATCCAGTTCTGATCCTTGTCCATATCCTGACTATCGCAACAATCATTCTCATTTTCCAACTTCCACCTGAGGAATCTGTTTACTTCTACTTTGCCCTTGGGGTTATAGTGTTTTTAATTCTCCCGTGTCTTTATGTTGCTATAAACATTGATATACACGGTTTGTAATTTATGTTTTGTTATCGGGCTTTATATTCCCCCTTATATTTCGTAGTTTCATACTCTTGTTTTCTCTTCCCGACTTTAAGTCAAGCAAATAATGGTCCAAAATTTATAGATACAAATTTCGGAATGAACAGAGTTAATGTTCTAAGAAAGAAGTTGTAATAGTACGATTCTTGATTGGTTAAATTAACAGAATTCAAGAGAAAGATAGGACTATCAAGAAAATATGTTCTTAATATGTTTATAGATTAGATAGAATGTAAGAGTCGTGTAACATGGCACATGATGACGTTATGGTCTGTGAATCATCACATTTCATTTGAAACTCAGCATGACTTACTGTAATATAATCACGTTGATCAAGTGTCATTATATTATACTAACTCATGCTTCAGTTCCCAACATTACTTCAAAAACATTCATAATTTAAACTCGAAGGTTTCAGAATTTAGAAACTAAAATAATTTCTTTTATTATATAACACAGATAGCGCAGAGAGATAATTAATATCAGACGAGAATATTTATGAAGATATCTTCAGAAATATTGAGGATATTCATAATGAAAGCTATGATAATATCTTAGAATTTTATAATCAAATTATGATGAAGAAATTCATTCACGATGATTTAGAGCGATTTAGGAGCAAGCTATTCACTGAAGATTTCATCAAAATAGAATCATCAGGATTCTTTATGTACAAGTTTAGTCCTTGTGATTTGTTCAGAGTCTCCTTCATCGTTTGATCAATTCATTTTTCAGTATCAAAATCTTTGAGATTTTTCAACACTCCATTCTTTATCATTAAACTTTTGACTGTTAAGGCAGTCTTCAGTTTTTACTACTTCATCGGCTTTTTCAAAACTCAGAAAACTGATTCATAGGCTAAAGCACTTTTCGGAAATTCAGAATTGAAATTCGTAAATCCAGGAGATAGAAGTTATATATATATATATATATATATATATATATATATATATATATATATATATATATATATATATATATATATATATATATATATATATATATATATATATATATATATATATATATATATATATATATATATATATATATATATATATAATTGTTATTGTAGAATTGCTGAGAAATTCGAGATTATCGATTGATGCCTTCCGGTATTTAGTATGGTAATTATTGTTACAAGATGCCAATGAGTTCATGATAAGACTTCAATAGATAAATATAGTGATTTGTCGGAGGAATTTAAGCCAAAGAGTAACGAGGTTGGTGATACGTCTGCTGGTAATATGGTGGAATATAAAAGGTTCTCCGGTAACGATGATGAAGGGGTAATCTTTATAATAAGGTTTATTCGAATGAAAAATTGAAGTTGTCTTGCTAGAGTTGTGACAAAATTGGCTAATTTGAAAAGGAATTGCAAAGTTATTTCCGGTAATAGTAATGCCAAAGGAGCTAGCACAGATACGTGTTAAACATTTACTCAGGTTCCGAGTGTTTTCAGGTGCATAACTATATGCATCAATCTTTTCTTCCGTAGATGAAGTACGATTGGCTCATCCTCTCAATTGAGGTGTTTTCAAGAATCATGAAAGGTTTGAACGCAAATTATAATCGTCAAAATACAAATGAGGTTTAGGACGAAATCAAGTGGCAAACTTGAAGAATTGTTTAGTTTCATATGTTATAATCAATATTTTAATTCTTTTTAATTGTCCAATGTTGATAGTCCACAGCTAGTAGTCCACAGTTAGCAGTTCAATAATTCATATATAGTTTAATATATTATATTTAAATTAATTAATACGTGTCGTGACCCATTATATACATGTCTCAGACTCGATCACAACTCAAAGTATATATATTATTTGAGAATCAACCTCGACCCTTTAAATGCAAACTCGAACATTACAGCGTATAGAGTGACTTACGGTTATTCCAAATAATATATATAGATGACGTCGATATGATATGTCAAAACATTGTATATGTGTCCCGATAAAGTACGTAAAATAAATAACAAAAATTAAATGACGATAAATAAAATTGCGAGAATTAAAATTACGATAAATAAATGTAATAAGGAATTATCAGTTAGCTAAGAACAGTTAGCTAGGATTTTGTTAGCGTGGTTTCTTAACAAAATTCCTCATAGTTAATTTGTCTGTTTCTAACAAATTTTATTTTGTCAAATGTTTTCTTCATTATGCCACTTGTTGGATTCTGATAAGTCAAAATCCAAATATGAAATTGAATGAAAATGGTTATTCTGTAGTGAACGGATTCATATATCTGTGGATGTAAGTAGGATAGTAAATGACTGTTGAATCAGATTAGAAGAATGTACAATGTAACTTATTAATGTGAAATCTAAATATTCCTCGGGTATTACCTACCCGTTAAAATATTTTCACCATTAACAGTTTGTACAAAAGAATTTTTAATTACATTCTTTATGAAAACATATGTTTATATATTTTTTCTTCAAATGTAATCATGGATTTAATGAGTTAATATGGTATTAATCTCATTTGATTTTTGGTTTGAGCTAGAATAAAAAATCTCTAAGACTTTAGAGATTACATAATCGCCGCCTAATAGTTCTCCAATGAAGTTATGAATAAATACTTCATCGTTGATTTTTATTAGTACTCCTTGGTATCTATGGTGCGTACGACGTTTATGCTCATGGGACAGATTGTGAAGTTGAGGTTTGCGGTGCGGATGAATAAGATCTAGAATCTGAGATAGTATATAATCGTGACGAGATACTCTGGAAATGAGAGAAAAAAAATGGTGTCTCGAACAGGTTCGCCGGTAAGTGCTTCAGGATCTTCGCCAAGAGGGCAATGTGGTGGATGGAAAGGATCGCCTTCTTCTTGTCTCCAATGATTAAAGAGGCTACGAACCCATCAGATGAATTGGGGATGTCTGATTGGTTGATTCATTCTGGTGACACTGCTTTCAGAGTTTAGGTGAAACTCCATATCGAAATCCAAGGGACTTGAACTAGTGACGAGTTCCATTTTGTACGATTGAATAAAGGATTTTTCAATATGAAATAATTTTCGACTATCGAATGGTATTCTAATTGCATAGAATATCCATATATATAGAACAAAAGATTTCGTAGATTACGGGGAATTTACGGAATATATCAGGTAAGTCTACAGTACCAGATGTGCTAAGATATGAATTATCAGATACGCTAAGATATGAATTTTGTCTATACATTATTCATGCAATCAATGTAGTAATATGTGTCTAGACTAAGAATGATAAGCAAGTGATTCCCTAAGAATGATAAGCAGGTAATTTTCGACTAGATTTTATGAGCAAAACTTTTTGACATGCAGGCACGGTCGAAGTCCAGACTCACTAATGCATCCTAACGACTATCAGTTAGACACACTAATGCAGACCTGGTTCGCTAAGACCACTGCTCTGATACCACATGTGATGACCCGTCCTAATCCATAAGGACGAATACAATAGCATATGATTACATCGCGAGGTATTTGACCTCTATATGATGAATTTTACAAATATTGCATTCGTTTTTAAAAGACAAACTTTCATTAAATCGAAAGTTGACAGGCATGCATACCATTTCATAATATCCAAACTATAAATGACCTAATCTGTCATTTACTTAATAATAATCTTTATTGAACTCAACGACTTGAATGAAATGTCTTTTGAAATATGTCATGAATGACTCCAAGTATATTCCTAGAATGAGCACATGCACAGCGGAAGATTTCTTTCATACCTGAGAATAAACATGCTTTAAAGTGTCAACCAAAAGGTTGGTGAGTTCATTGGTTTATCATCAATATTCATTTCCATCATTTTTAATAGACCACAAGATTTCATATTTTCATAAACATCATTCTCATATCAGGCATTTCGCAAACTGCATAGAGATAAAAATCATGCATATGGTGAACACCTGGTAACCGACCTTAACAAGATGCATATAGAATATCCCCATCATTTCGGGACTCTCTTCGAACATGATAAATTCGAAGTACTAAAGCATCCGGTACTTTGGATGGGGCTTTTTGGGCCCAATAGATCTATCTTTAGGATTCGCGTCAATTAGGGTGTCTGTTCCCTAATTCTTAGATTACCAGACTAAAAAGGGGCATATTTGGTTTAATAATCTAGCCATAGAATATAGTTTTAAGTACATGTGTCTATTTCATCAAACATTTATAAAAGCGCATGTATTCTCAGTCCCAAAAATATATATTGCAAAAGCATTTAAAAAGTGAGCAAATGAAACTCACAATACTGTATTTTGTAGTAAAAATACATATGATGGCATTGAACAACTGAACAATGCAGGGTTGGCCTTGGATTCACGAACCTATATATATATATATATATATATATATATATATATATATATATATATATATATATATATATATATATATATATATATATATATATATATATATATATATATATATATATTAACACATATAGTTGTAATCGAACAAATGTATATATTGTTAGTGCTATGATTTTTATTTTAATTATGTGTTACATTAATAACATAATTATTTACATTTATTTTGTATACTTTAAATAAATAATTATAATATTGTTTTATTATGTATGTTTTTATATGATAAATTTTTATTGTAATAACAATAATGATAATAATAATAATAATATAAGAAAAATAATAATGAAAATATCAATAATAATAATAATGATTTTGTTAATAATGATACTTATGTTAATAATAATCATAATAATCTTAATAACTCTTAGAAACAAATCACAAATCACGGTTAGAAATCACTCTTAATGATACTTTGTGTTAAAAATCACTCTTAGAAACATTAGGAATTATCAATTCAACCAGAAACAAATCACAGTTGTTGAATTTGAAGTTTGAAGAACCGTTTGACTTTTGAACTCGAAGGTTTGACTCGAAAATTCGACCTTGATATAAAAAATTGGATCTTGAAACTTAACAGATAGTTTTCAATAAAGATTCCTAACCTATCTGCATTTCTAGATTTTGAGATTTGATTGAAAATTGAAGTTTTTGAAAATTGGATCAAGAACAGGGCTTTAACGGGTTCAGCTTTTTTTATTAAGTTTTCTGATTTAATTTCTATAATACAGCAATGGATAGGAGTATATAGTGATGGTAATCGAATCCTTGAGCTGTACATGTGATATGATCAATGTTTGTTTGGTATTGAGAATGATTTTGACAGATAACAAAATTCGACAAGAACAAAATCAATATAAATAAATAAATAGCACGACTACGATATGTAACATAATTAAATACTGTTAATGGATCGATTTGTTTGTTTAGAATGGATAGAACAGACAGGGAATCTAAAAAAGATAAAGTAGATAGGTAAACAACAAATTCAGTTATGTCTTTTTAAAATTTCTTATATATAATAATTAATATTATTAATGAATAAATATGTTAATAATAATTATCCTAATTAATAATAATTATATTAATAATAATTTTTAATGGTACGATACTAATAAAAAATAAAATAATGATAATAGTAACATGATGATATTAATAATAACAAAAAAAAAATGATAAATTTAATAAGCTTAATAATTATTATTATTATTAATAATAATAATAAAAATAAAATGATAATAAAAATAATAATATTATTAATGATACTAATAACAATACTAATTATAATAATATTCATATTTTTTAATAATAATAATAATTTTTATAATAATACTATAACAATCTATACATATCAAATTTCATATTTATATTGTGATATTATCGATACTGATATTAATGTCAATATTTATTTTAATAAAAATAATGAAAGTAGTTATAACAACTATATTCTTAACCTGTGTTATATATATATTCTTACTTATGTAATCTTTAATAATTATATAATATGTTATGTAATAACTTTTATTGAATTTTCATTACTTATAATTTACAATATAATAATAATTACACATATAAATCATATATATTTATATATAGTTTCATTTTTATTAACAACTTTTTATCTTGTGTATTATTTTACATACTTAACTCAAATGATTAAATTGTATTCTATTGTTTCAATTTATTATGTAAACTTATATTTATATATAAATATATATCTATTTACAACAATAGTTCGTGAATCGTCGGGAATAGTCAAAGGTCAAATGTATACATGAACACAGTTCAACGTTTTTGAGACTCAACATTACAGACTTTGCTTATCGTTTCGAAATCACATAAAGTTTTAGTCTAAATTTGGTCAGAAATTTCTGGGTCATCACATTTTGCGTCAAGGCTACCCTACAAACCATCACTCAAATACATAATGACATACACATCATGGAGTGCTTAGGACCCCTTTGACCAACCCGCACCACTCAAGGAGGAAGAAGAAGTTAGATTCTTTGTTATACCTCAAGTTAAACAAAGCATTCACTTCAACCCACCTTATCCTCTCATTGGACATACCTTATTCTATGTCCAATTCAATCCCCTAGGTATGTTCCAATATTATCTCTTGTGTCTACTGATGGATGCAAGGGAGCCACCTAGATCTCCTAAGAAATAAGGCTAGAGTCAGACTCTTGACTCGAACAAAAACAAGCGCTTCTCGGGAGCCAACCCGCGTGTTTATTTTTCTATAGCTTTAAGTAGTAGTTAGATTAGGATAATTAGATTAATTGAATAAGTGAAAAGTGAAACTTAAAATAAAATTTTTAGCATTTCTTATGATGAATTCACTTCTCTTACTTGTCTTAGGTTTAAGTGAATTAATTGCTACATTATTTCAAAATTCTTAAAATTAAAGGCTGTCAATACTTTAAGTGTGGGATTAAGCTTTTTAGTCATACACTGATTTGTTGAATTTTCAAAAACCTAATTTTGAAACCCTCAAGTTTTCAAATAACTTTTTCATCAAAATGCAAATCAGTGAGTATATGGCCTAAAGCTTAACCACCTGTCTAGGTTTAATCTTTTCCATTTTACAAGTAATAGACAGTTATTGATGCCTATGGTGAAGACTCTTTGAATAATGATGAAACGACAAGGAAACCCGTTGATTATTTCATTGCAATTTATTGGTGGATGTTGTATGGAGGATGAGAACGCCCTAATGAGCTCGAGTACACTTCAAGAAGACCGATTCGAATCCAGCAGAAAATGGTTCCGACTCAGTCTACATTCAGATCCTCAGCTCACAGCCGCACCCAAGGGGAGTAATTTGTTTCTTTCTCTTCATTTATTTATTTTGCTTCGTTATATCCTTAAACTATACCCTATCTGAAGCTTATCACTAAGTGTGGGATTCCAACCCAATATTGAGCTTAGATACATTTTCTGACATGTTCAAACTCTAAGTGTGGGATTTTAGCTCCCTAAAATCTAAGAATGAACATTAGGGACAATGTTCCTCTAAGTGTAAGATAGCGGTGTAGTGTACCGTAATTAGCTACGGGATGCTCGGAAAATGTTCTTAATTTAAAATTTCACTAAGCCTTTCGAGTATACCTACTATTTAGATTCTTTGTCCTCAACATAAATTTTTCAAAAATTTTGGCTAAATGATACTTTCTGAAAAAGTACTTTCGTAAATCAAGTGTGTTTGTTCTAAAATTAAGACAAATGAGGACAGAAATCTTCTTAAGGATGAACCGATTCTCTAAAAGAGGATTGCATGACTAGGCATTATCGATCCAATATAATTGTTGTGAGGCACCCCAAAAATGGCCCAATAAGCATTCATTTTTAATGCTTCACTATCTTTTCCGTTGAGAGTGCCGATGTTAGCATTTAGAGTTAGAACTTGACCTTGACATACATTTCAAGGCCAATGGTTAGTAAGCGCCATACGTGGTGTAGGTGTGATACTCCTTCCGAAATCATTCTGAATAGAGAAGACAAAAACCATCCGTTTCCGTTTCCAATCCACGCATTTAAACCGGCCAACTCACTCCAAAGAGTTGATGAATCAGAAAATACTCACCCCCAAATTCACTATCAAATACATTATTCTTTCCGCCCTCTTTCATTTCTCATTTTCAAAATATAGAAATTCAATGAGATAGATCGACCAAGTTTACTTCAAACACTTGTCAACAAAATTCCGAATATCCAGACTATTTTTGATAGGTCAAAAAGACCTATTTCTGGTGAAATACCTTTCTCTCTGGGCACAAGAAGAAATAGACAAAGTTATGAAGATGGGATATGCAAAAAAAAAATTTGAGCAAAGTCTCCAAAATAAAAAAAGGGAAAAAATCTTCGAATAAAAGCATAGATCCGCCACACACAAAAAATGAAGATTGTGGCCTAGGAGGATTGCAGAAAAGAAGCAAAGTCTTCACAGAGAATCAGCACCCTCTAAAGTAACTCTTCAACAAAAATAGAGTACCATCTTTCCTAGAAAAAGTATATCCTCATCGATCGAATCTCTCTAAATTTCCATGATTCGAAAATCACCCTTTTTCCATATTAAAACCTTCACTTTTCTCCGCAAACCAACCTTTAAACCCGCTCTTCCTCTTGAACGAATGATTAGGGAGAAGATCAGTGACGTCCTTATCTAACCGGTGGAGATTTAATTCTTGATCAAGCCTATGACAATGCTTGCAACATGACTGGCTATGAGCGAATTCATTTCATAGATTGATATGGAACCCCAAAACACTTGAATGATTTGAGTGACCCATGTAAGGAAGCCAAAGTCATGTAACCTCCTCTCATGCTTGCAGAGATAGATTCTACCCCTTTTAGAAGAAGGTTCGTCAGATTTTACTCATATAATAAATAGCAAGCCATTTGAATAATAGAACGGAAACCTCAAAGTCTAAGTGTGGGATATTTGATATTGGTTAAAAAGTCACGTTTTTACCCCTGATATTAGCCCCATTTATGATAAAGTAGTTGACTTTATCATCTAAATAAGCATTTATTTACTTCATTTAGTAGTATGTCATTACGAAAGCTATGTTTCAAGAATAACTAAAAACGTATGAAAAACAAGAAAAAACGAGCAAAACCGGCTAAGACGATTAACTCGCATTTAAATAACTTATTTTATAATTTTTGAAAAAGTTTATTTACTTAATCTCATTTTGTAGGATATTCAATTACGAATGCGTGGGCACAAGAATCGTCAGAAACGGAGTTAAAACGAAGATTCTAGAGTGAAAACGGTGAAAGACAAGTTACGATCCAGCAAATGGCTTGCCAAACTGCCTACCATAAGAAAAAACGGCATGCCAGCAAACGGGAGCAAAAAACGGCTTTCCAGTGCAAACGGCCTGCCAAACGGCTTACCAGCCGTTTGCAGACAAAACTCAAGTCTATTTTAAGGGTCTTTGTCATCCATTTCAACACACACCTTCTTCACTTCTCTCTCTAAAACATCTCTCTATAGTCGCTCTCTAGTGATCTATAGGATATTAGTTCTCTCTCTACATTCTCTCTCTAGATTCTAGAGAGAGTAAAGTACAGGGATTAGGAATAATGTAGATCTCTCTCTACTATCGCTCTCTAGTGATCAGTAGGAGATTAGTATGTAGTTAGTAGTAGAAGCTATCAAGCATTGTAACGCTATGGATATTATGAAGAAATACAAGTGTTATTCTGCCGACATTATTCGGTAACATCTATCCTTTCTTTTGTTAATTTATTATAATATTCCTGTTTGATGTTTGTGATTTATTAATATTAGAAATGCTTGTTGCCATGATGTGTGAGTAATTACTTAATTGTTTTCCATGATTTAATAATGTTAGTTAGGAATGATTATCGTTTCGCACTCGCTTTCTGTCTATGATATTAAACCTCGTTATTATCGTCCTTCCACCAATAAACGTGATTAAAACCTTTTATAAAGTCGACAATTATAAGGTAATTAATTATCTGTGTTTATACATTGGTCAAGGTATGAACCCATCGAAAATACTATAAAGTACATGGGGAATTACCTTAGGACCAGATTAAAACATTCGTCAAGAGTATAAGACTCGAGGAAATACTTTTGCAACAGTAGAGTAAAGTGTTGATCTACTATAGGACTACTTACCACTATAAGTGTAGTACATTGTGGATAACTAAGGGATTTATTGGGTAGATTTAAGTAAGGGCTGGTTTAAATCATAAATAGGAATTTAACGCACTACAATACAAATTAAGCTTATAAATCTTTAAGGATGACTGAGAACTATAAGAGGTTCTAATTTGTCTACAAACCCTAGATTTTACCAAACCATTGACAGAAAGGAATTCGAAGCACAATCATAACCACTCACTTGGTTGATACACTAAGGTGTTAAGAAATATTGGATAATATATATATATATATATATATATATATATATATATATATATATATATATATATATATATATATATATATATATATATATATATATATATATATATATATATATATATATATGGCTATGCTACTTTATTCGTGCGCCCAAGGTATGCATTGCATCCAAGATGGGCCGCTTATATTCTTAAACCGGATAAAGCATCGGGAGTTGAGCATAGTCCATCCGATCAGAATCACGATAGCCTAGTTCCTCGTGACATACTAATCGAGAAATCAATTAGTAGGGAATCTAGTGTTTACACCAAGGTATATCTATCCAATGAGTGTCTCACAATCATCCTGACACTACGTTTATCTTAAATCATGGTGAACCACGTCTTTTCTAGTCCTTAGTTGCTGCATGCTAGCTAGCTTATTTTAATTATATTGCTTTAATATTTTAAATACAATTATAAATCAAATCACCCAACTATTGCCTTTACATAATTTGATATTCCGGATAAAGTGGTGTCTAGAATAAACCGGTTGGACTTGGTTGTTGGACTTTCCAAACAGTCGCCAATTTATTGGGACGAAAAGGATCCTGCCTCTCCACACAAGGTGTACCTGGCCACTAGTCTTGAATACTAAATTGTGTACAAACCCATCTTAATCACTAAATTATCTGAATAAACTCTGTTTTAAATTCGACCGATCAAGGAACGTCCCTAGATCATATTTGCCCTTGCTAACCCATAGGAAGGGATAATAGATTTAGGCCCAGCATATATAAATTAAACAATCAACTTCTTCTGTTGATATCCTGAATTGACGTTTTGCGACCTAACGACACCGCATAAATAAACCGTACGATTCGGGCATATCAAACGGCCCAACGAGCAAGACTCTCTGAACGTGCATGCCATTCATGGTCGTCTAGATTCCAAATAAGACATCTTTCCTCTCAAATTCGCATCACGCACCAAACACCACTGATGGTTCGTGGTGCTTGGTGTTGTGTCTTTGGCCAAAATATTATATCCAATGTATCTTTTGACTCGTGGTTCCGATTTAGTCACCATTTTTTTAAAATCGTGTATATTATCGAGATCTATCCGTTGGCAAACTCCCGTAGGTGGTTTGTCCCAAATATTTTTCGAAACGAGGCCTCAAAACCTTCAATTTTGTCTTTTTTTTATTTTAGACGCTCTTTTGACCGTTTTGAATTTTATCATATTATTCTTTTGTGTATGCATGACTTAGCATGGTACATATTGTTTTAAGGCCTATTATTTCACTCACAATGTAATTATGTATAACGCATATAATTTTGAATCTAATCTCACTTCAATTCACAAGCTTTTTTTATCAATAATATGCTGCCAAATGCAGTAAATTTGGCTACGCATAACCTTTGGTTTCAGATTGTGCTAAAATTTTCCAGGTCACCCTAAAACGACCCTAACATCAAGACTCTCGGAAAGTGTATTGCCATTCGAAGTCGTCAGGATGCCGAGAAAGACATTTTACTCATTTTAATGTTCTTTTTTGAACGTTTTCAATATATATCGTATTATTACTTTTGTGTATGCATGAATTAGCATGGTATATGTGACACCGCTCAAAAAATTTTTTTTATACGTGGCGGAAGAATTCTATTAAACAAATACGTTATAAATGGTAATCAACATTTGTACAAAACGATGTCACGTGTCATTAAAACAAATTACATATTTAACTGAAAAAGACGTAATTACATTCTGTTTTTCAAAAGTACACGGTTCAAATTATAAAAGACCACATCAGAGTTCACCCTGTCAAACATAACATCATCATGCCCGTTTTCTCCCAAAAAGCACTATCTACAAAAGCTATCAACCTGCAGGGAGGAGAATGAGGGGAATTAGCACGAAGCTAAGTGAGTACCACTAACTACGGACAATAGTACACAGGAACCATTATACTAATCATGTCACAACAACTAACACACAAACATCACCCAAGTACTGTGTATAGAGACTTTGGTGGCTCGGCCAAACAATTAACCACCAGTTGATCAGACTGGGGCTTACCAGAAGTTCCTCCACCACCGTATGTATATACATAATCCACACGCGACAGACACGTCAATCACATATATATACATCATGATTGTCTAGGCTACCACATGAGGAACCCAACCCACAGGTTGATCTCTCCTACTGAGGCGACCACACAATATGGATGCACTGGGCTCTAACAGACAAGCATCAACTAACATACAGTCATCACAATATACTATCTACCATAGTAACAAGTATATCTAACAAGCATGGCAATCATAATATAACATGCTACTCTATACTATATACTCCAGTTAGTCCCACTCACCAAATACCAGCAACCAGCTCAGATAATCTACTACTGAGCGACTTCTTTATCTTTATCACCTGAATATAAGGCAAATCAAGTTAGTTGCTGTCTGTTAACATCAAACAACACAGTACAAAAAATTTTGTATCAAAAAGCGCTCACTAAAAATTTCTTCTTAACACTTATGCATTTTCAAAATTTAAATTCTGATCATCAAAATACAAACAGGCAGCATAACGGCTAAAAATCAACACTTAGTAAAATATTTCACTGCCAAAGACACTCGGTCGACTGTCAGAGACAGTCGGCCGACTGTCTACACTCACTCGGCCAAATGTCTAGTCACTCGGTCGATGGTCTTTCACAGACACACTCGGCCGTGGGTCATACACACTCGGTCGATGGTCGAGTCGGTCGGTCGAGTGTCTCGAGACACTCGGCCGACTGTGTTTATCTGTAGAAGCTGAAGAAAAAAGCTACGGGCTTCACCCAAAATTGAATCTTGCTCTAGAGCTCGATTTTAACCTCAAAACTGACCAAATCGAAGACACTAAACATGTAGAAAGATAAACCCACAAGATTTGGACTCAAACAACATCAAATCTAACCATTTTGACCCAAATTACACACTTTGTAAAACTTTACACAAAAACTCAATTTTCTCAAAGATTAAAGCATGAAATGCTATGATTCTTACCTTGTTAAAATCAGTAAATCACAAGGAACACAATGATACAAACGATTTGAGCTCTAAAATAAGAATTAAGGATTGGGGTTTCGTAGTTGGAGGAGATGAAGATACGAGTGTGTTTAGTGTGTGTGTGTGTATGTGGAAGAGTCTGGAAAAAATGAGAAAGGAAGCAGCATTATAGTCACTTAATTGGGCTAAATTCCCACATTGTGCAACACACGTGTATTTATCAGTTATCTGATATCTTTCGTACGACATTAAGCAACCCAAACGAAGTCCAAATTAAATAAACAAACCTGTTCTGTGACCCTTGTCACAAACTGGTCCTGACCACAACATTAAATAATAACAAACATTAAATAAAAATAAAAGAATATAATAACACAACACAAACTTAAGGACAATTTAGTAATCTTACAACTAGGCTCGATTGAGGATGTTACATTATATATATAGTTTTAAGGCCTATTATTTCACTTACAATGTAATTATGTATAACGCATATAATTTTAAATCAGATTTCTCTCATTAAACACGCTTTTTAAATCATTAATATGCGCTGCGAGATGGAGTAACATTTGGCGGCGCATAACCTTCGGTTTTAGATTGTGCTGAAATTCTAAAGATCACCCTAAAAAGGTCAAACGAGTAAGACTCTCTGAACGTGCATGCCATTTGTGGTCGTCTAGATTCTGAAAAAGACATCTTTCCTCGCAAATTCGAACCACACATCAAATACCACCGATGGTTCATGGTGCTTTGTGTTTTGTATCTTTGGCCAAAATGTTAGATCTATCATATCTTTTAACTTGTAGCTCCGATTTAGTCACCATTTTTTTAAATCGTGTATTTTTTTTGAGATCTATCTGTTGGCAAACTGCCGTAGGCAGTTTGTCACAAATATTTTTTAAACCGAGGCCTCAAAAACCTTCAATTTTGCCTTTTATTTTATTTTAGACGCTTTTTTGACCGTTTTGAATTTCTATCATATTATTCCATTGTGTATGCATGACTTAGCATTACACATATTGTTTTAAGGGCTATTATTTCACTCACAATGTAATAATGTATAAAGCAAATAATCTTTAACCTAATCTCACTTCATTTAACAAGCTTTTTATATCAATAATATGCACCGTCAAATGGAGTAACATTTGACGGCGCATAACCTTTGGTTTCAGATTGTGCTAAAATTCTCCAGGTCACCCTATAACGACCCTAACATCAAAATTCTCGGAAAGTGTGTTGCCATTCGAGGTCGCTAGGAT
Organism: Rutidosis leptorrhynchoides; assembly: GCF_046630445.1. NCBI lineage: Eukaryota > Viridiplantae > Streptophyta > Magnoliopsida > Asterales > Asteraceae > Rutidosis > Rutidosis leptorrhynchoides. The sequence goes on along the minus strand of NC_092336.1, from coordinate 549,224,132 downwards.
GCCGAAAAAAGGCATTTTACTCATTTTTAATGTTCTTTTTTGAACGCTTTCAATATATATCGTATTATTACTTTTGTGTATGCATAAATTAGCATGATATATATAGTTTTAAAGACTATTATTTTACTCACAATGTAATTATGTGTAACGCATATAATTTTGAATCCATTGTCACTTCATTAAACACGCTTTTTAAATCATTAATATGTGCCGCCAGATAGAGTATCATTTGGCGGCGCATAACATTCAGTTTCAGATTGTGTTAAAATTCTAAAAATCACCCTAAAACGACCCAACAAACAAGACTCTCTGAACATGCTTGCCATTCGAGTTCGTCTTGATTTCGAAAAAGACATCTTTCCTCACAAATTCACACCACGCACCAAACACCACCGACGGTTCTTGGTGCTTGGTGTTTTGTGTCTTTGACGAAAATGTTAGATGTATCGTATCTTCCGACTCGTATCTCCGATTTAGTCACCGTTTTTTTAAATCGTTTATTTTTTTGAGATCTATCTATTGGCAAACTTTCGTAAAATAATTTTCCCAAATATTTTTTGAAACGAGGCCTCAAAAACCTTCAATTTTTCCTTTTTTTTTTTATTTTAGACGCTCTTTTGACCTTTTTAAAAATTTCTATCATATTATTCCTTTGTGGATGCATGACTTAGCATGGTATGTAAGGCCGATTATTTCACTCACAATGAAATTATGTATAACGCATATGATTTTGAATCTAATCTCACTTCATTAAACAAGCTTTTTATATCAATAATATGCGCCGCCAAATTGAGTAACATTTGGCGGCGAATAACCTATGGTTTCAGATTGTGCTGAAATTCTCTAGATCACCCTAAAACAACCATGACATCAAGACTCTCGGAAATTGTATTGCCATTCGAAGTCGTCAGGATGCCGAAAAAAGACAGTTTACTCATTTTTAATGTTCTTTTTTGAATGTTTTCAATATATATATCGTATTATTACTTTTGTGTATGCATGAATTATCATCGTATATATAGTTTTAAGGCCTGTTATTTCACTCACAATGTAATTATGTATAACGCATATAATTTGAAATCTAATGTCACTTCATTAAACACGCTTTTTAAATCATTAATATGTGCCGCGAGATGGAGTAACATTTGGCGGCGCATAACCTTCGGTTTCAGATTGTGCTGAAACTCTAAAGATCACCCTAAAACAGCCCAACGAGCAAGACACTTTGAACGTGCTTGCCATTCGAGGTCATCTAGATTTTGAAAAGACATCTTTCCTCGCAAATTCGCTCCACGCACCAAACACTACCGATGGTTCGTGGTGCTTGGTGTTTTGTGTGTTTGGCCAAAATGTTAGATCTATCGTATCTTTTGACTCGTAGCTCTGATTTAGTCACTGTTTTTTTAAATCGTGTATTTTTTCGAGATCTATCCGTTGACAAACTGCCGTAGGTGGTTTGTCCCAAATATTTTTCGAAACGAGGCCTCGAAAACCTTCAATTTTGCCTTTTTTTTTATTTTAGACTCTCATTTGAACGTTTTGAATTTCTATCATATCATTCCTTTATATGTGCATGACATAGCATGGTACATATTGTTTTAAGGCCTATTATTTCACTCACAATGTAATTATGTATAACGCATATAATTTTGAATTTAATCTCACTTCATTTAACAAGATTTTTATATCAATAATATGCGCCGCCAAATAGAATAACATATGGCGGCGCATAACCTTTGGTTTCGAATTGTGCTGAAATTCTCCAGATCACCCTAAAACGACCCCAACATCAAGACTCTCGGAAAGTGTATTGCCATTCGAGGTCGTCAGGATGCCGAGAAAAGACATTTTACTCATTTTTAATGTACTTTTTTGAACGTTTTCAATATATATTGTATTATTACTTTGTGTATGCATAAATTAGCATGGTATATGTAGTGACCCGAACTTTTCCATGTTTATATATATTAATTGAGATTGATATTTACATGATTAAATGTTTCCAACATGTTAAGCAATCAAACTTGTTAAGACTTGATTAATTGAAATATGTTTCATATAGACAATTGACCACCCAAGTTGACCGGTAATTCACGAACGTTAAAACTTGTAAAAACTATATGATGATATATATATGGATATATATATAGTTAACATGATACTATGATAAGTAAACATATCATTAAGTATATTAACAATGAACTACATATGTAAAAACAAGACTACTAACTTAATGATTTTTAAACGAGACATATATGTAACGATTATCGTTGTAAAGACATTTAATGTATATATATCCTATTAAGATATATTCATACATGATAATATCATGATAATATAATAATTTAAAATCTCATTTGATATTATAAACATTGGGTTAACAACATTTAACAAGATCGTTAACCTAAAGGTTTCAAAACAACACTTACATGTAACGACTAACGATGACTTAACGACTCAGTTAAAATGTATATACATGTAGTGTTTTAATATGTATTTATACACTTTTGAAAGACTTCAATAAACTTATCAAAATACTTCTACTTAACAAAAATGCTTACAATTACATCCTCGTTCAGTTTCATCAACAATTCTACTCGTATGCACCCGTATTCGTACTCGTACAATACACAGCTTTTAGATGTATGTACTATTGGTATATACACTCCAATGATCAGCTCTTAGCAGCCCATGTGAGTCACCTAACACATGTGGGAACCATAATTTGGCAACTAGCATGAAATATCTCATAAAATTACAAAAATATGAGTAATCATTCATGACTTATTTACATGAAAACAAAATTACATATCCTTTATATCTAATCCATACACCAACGACCAAAAACACCTACAAACACTTTCATTCTTCAATTTTCTTCATCTAATTGATCTCTCTCAAGTTCTATCTTCAAGTTCTAAGTGTTCTTCATAAATTCTACAAGTTCTAGTTACATAAAATCAAGAATACTTTCAAGTTTGCTAGCTCACTTCCAATCTTGTAAGGTGATCATCCAACCTCAAGAAATCTTTGTTTCTTACAGTAGGTTATCATTCTAATACAAGGTAATAATCATATTCAAACTTTGGTTCAATTTCTATAACTATAACAATCTTATTTCAAGTGATGATCTTACTTGAACTTGTTTTCGTGTCATGATTCTGCTTCAAGAACTTCGAGCCATCCAAGGATCCGTTGAAGCTAGATCCATTTTTCACTTTTCCAGTAGGTTTATCCAAGGAACTTAAGGTAGTAATGATGTTCATAACATCATTCGATTCATACATATAAAGCTATCTTATTCGAAGGTTTAAACTTGTAATCACTAGAACATAGTTTAGTTAATTCTAAACTTGTTCGCAAACAAAAGTTAATCCTTCTAACTTGACTTTTAAAATCAACTAAACACATGTTCTATATCTATATGATATGCTAACTTAATGATTTAAAACCTGGAAACACGAAAAACACCGTAAAACTGGATTTACGCCGTCGTAGTAACACCGCGGGCTGTTTTGGGTTAGTTAATTAAAAACTATGATAAACTTTGATTTAAAAGTTGTTATTCTGAGAAAATGATTTTTATTATGAACATGAAACTATATCCAAAAATTATGGTTAAACTCAAAGTGGAAGTATGTTTTCTAAAATGGTCATCTAGACGTCGTTCTTTCGACTAAAATGACTACCTTTACAAAAACGACTTGTAACTTATTTTTCCGACTATAAACCTATACTTTTTCTGTTTAGATTCATAAAATAGAGTTCAATATGAAACCATAGCAATTTGATTCACTCAAAACGGATTTAAAATGAAGAAGTTATGGGTAAAACAAGATTGGATAATTTTTCTCATTTTAGCTACGTGAAAATTTGTAACAAATCTATTCCAACCATAACTTAATCAACTTGTATTGTATATTATGTAATCTTGAGATACCATAGACACGTATACAATGTTTCGACCTATCATGTCGACACATCTATATATATTTCGGAACAACCATAGACACTCTATATGTGAATGTTGGAGTTAGCTATAAAGGGTTGAGGTTGATTCCAAAATATATATAGTTTGAGTTGTGATCAATACTGATATACGTATACACTGGGTCGTGGATTGATTCAAGATAATATTTATCGATTTATTTCTGTACATCTAATTGTGGACAACTAGTTGTAGGTTACTAACGAGGACAGCTGACTTAATAAACTTAAAACATCAAAATATATTAAAAGTGTTGTAAATATATTTTGAACATACTTTGATATATATGTATATATTGTTATAGGTTCGTGAATCAACCAGTGGCCAAGTCTTACTTCCCGACGAAGTAAAAATCTGTGAAAGTGAGTTATAGTCCCACTTTTAAAATCTAATATTTTTGGGATGAGAATACATGCAGGTTTTATAAATGTTTTACAAAATAGACACAAGTACGTGAAACTACATTCTATGGTTGAATTATCGAAATCGAATATGCCCCTTTTTATTAAGTCTGGTAATCTAAGAATTAGGGAACAGACACCCTAATTGACGCGAATCCTAAAGATAGATCTATCGGGCCCAACAAGCCCCATCCAAAGTACCGGATGCTTTAGTACTTCGAAATTTATATCATATCCGAAGGGTGTCCCGGAATGATGGGGATATTCTTATATATGCATCTTGTTAATGTCGGTTACCAGGTGTTCACCATATGAATGACTTTTATCTCTATGTATGGGATGTGTATTGAAATATGAAATCTTGTGGTCTATTATTATGATTTGATATATATAGGTTAAACCTATAACTCACCAACATTTTTGTTGACGTTTTAAGCATGTTTATTCTCAGGTGATTATTAAGAGCTTCCGCTGTCGCATACTTAAATAAGGACGAGATTTGGAGTCCATGTTTGTATGATATTGTGTAAAAACTGCATTCAAGAAACTTATTTTGTTGTAACATATTTGTATTGTAAACCATTATGTAATGGTCGTGTGTAAACAGGATATTTTAGATTATCATTATTTGATAATCTACGTAAAGCTTTTTAAACCTTTATTGATGAAATAAAGGTTATGGTTTACTTTAAAATGAATGCAGTGTTTGAAAAACGTCTCATATAGAGGTCAAAACCTCGCAACGAAATCAATTAATATGGAACGTTTTTAATCAATAAGAACGAGACATTTCAGTTGGTATCCGAGCGTTGGTCTTAGAGAACCAGAAAATTTGCATTAGTGTGTCTTATCGAGTTTGTTAGGATGCATTAGTGAGTCTGGACTTCGACCGTGTTTTCTTTAAAAATGATTGCTTAACATTTTTGTTGGAAACTATATATTTTTAACATATGAATATTATGTGATATATTAATCTCTTATCGTGTTTGATATTATGTGATAGATGTCTACCTCTAGAACAAGTCTCATTGACTCACCTAATAATAATGAAGAGTCAAATGTAAATTGGAATGATTCCTGGACTGATTCACAAGTTCCCGAAGAGGAACCGGAAGAAGAGTCGGAACCGGAAGAAGAATCGGAACCGGAAGAAGAATCGGAACCGGATGAAGAAGTAAAACCGGTGGGGGAAATAATAAAACGGTTAAGTAAAAGAGAATCCTCAACCAACCGACAAAGGTTAATTATGGTCAATGGTGTTTCCGCCAAGGAAGCAAAGTATTGGGAGGATTACCAATTCTCCGATGAATCGGATTCCGACGAGAATTCCGATGATGTTATAGAAATTACCCCAACTGAATTTAAAAAGGCAAAAGAAAATAATAAGGGAAAGGGCATAAAAATAGAGAAATCTAATTCCAACCCCGATGAACTTTATATGTATCGTCAACCCCCGAAGTCCTTAAGTTGTAACAATGACCCGGGAACCTCTAAACCACCAGGTTTTTCTAAACCAATGTGGATAACGACGGCTCGTATTAGGGGAACATCATATATCCCTAGAAACTTGGCAAAACGAACCAAAACCGAACAAGAAGAAATGAGCGAGTCGGAATAAGATAGTTATATTTGTGTGGTGTAATATATGTAATATAGTGTGCTTATGCTTTATGATGAAATGTCCCGTTCTTATTGATTAAAAACGTTCCATATTAATTGATTTCGTTGCGAGGTTTTGACCTCTATATGAGACGTTTTTCAAAGACTGCATTCATTTTTAAACAAACCATAACCTTTATTTCATCAATAAAGGTTTAAAAAGCTTTACGTAGATTATCAAATAATGATAATCTAAAATATCCTGTTTACACACGACCATTACATAATGGTTTACAATACAAATATGTTACAACAAAATAAGTTTCTTGAATGCAGTTTTTACACAATATCATACAAGCATGGACTCCAAATCTTGTCCTTATTTAAGTATGCGACAGCGGAAGCTCTTAATAATCACCTGAGAATAAACATGCTTAAAACGTCAACAAAAATGTTGGTGAGTTATAGGTTTAACCTATATATATCAAATCATAATAATAGACCACAAGATTTCATATTTCAATACACATCCCATACATAGAGATAAAAATCATTCATATGGTGAACACCTGGTAACCGACATTAACAAGATGCATATATAAGAATATCCCCATCATTCCGGGACACCCTTCGGATATGATATAAATTTCGAAGTACTAAAGCATCCGGTACTTTGGATGGGGCTTGTTGGGCCCGATAGATCTATCTTTAGGATTCGCGTCAATTAGGGTGTCTGTTCCCTAATTCTTAGATTACCAGACTTAATAAAAAGGGGCATATTCGATTTCGATAATTCAACCATAGAATGTAGTTTCACGTACTTGTGTCTATTTTGTAAAACATTTATAAAACCTGCATGTATTCTCATCCCAAAAATATTAGATTTTAAAAGTGGGACTATAACTCACTTTCACAGATTTTTACTTCGTCGGGAAGTAAGACTTGGCCACTGGTTGATTCACGAACCTATAACAATATATACATATATATCAAAGTATGTTTAAAATATATTTACAACACTTTTAATATATTTTGATGTTTTAAGTTTATTAAGTCAGCTGTCCTCGTTAGTAACCTACAACTAGTTGTCCACAGTTAGATGTACAGAAATAAATCGATAAATATTATCTTGAATCAATCCACGACCCAGTGTATACGTATCTCAGTATTGATCACAACTCAAACTAAATATATTTTGGAATCAACCTCAACCCTGTATAGCTAACTCCAACATTCACATATAGAGTGTCTATGGTTGTTCCGAAATATATATAGATGTGTCGACATGATAGGTCGAAACATTGTATACGTGTCTATGGTATCTCAAGATTACATAATATACAATACAAGTTGATTAAGTTATGGTTGGAATAGATTTGTTACCAATTTTCACGTAGCTAAAATGAGAAAAATTATCCAATCTTGTTTTACCCATAACTTCTTCATTTTAAATCCGTTTTGAGTGAATCAAATTGCTATGGTTTCATATTGAACTCTATTTTATGAATCTAAACAGAAAAAGTATAGGTTTATAGTCGGAAAAATAAGTTACAAGTCATTTTTGTAAAGGTAGTCATTTCAGTCGAAAGAACGACGTCTAGATGACCATTTTAGAAAACATACTTCCACTTTGAGTTTAACCATAATTTTTGGATATAGTTTCATGTTCATAATAAAAATAATTTTCTCAGAATAACAACTTTTAAATCAAAGTTTATCATAGTTTTTAATTAACTAACCCAAAACAGCCCGCGGTGTTACTACGACGGCGTAAATCCGGTTTTACGGTGTTTTTCGTGTTTCCAGGTTTTAAATCATTAAGTTAGCATATCATATACATATATAAAATGTGTTTAGTTGATTTTAAAAGTCAATTTAGAAGGATTAACTTTTGTTTGCGAACAAGTTTAGAATTAACTAAACTATGTTCTAGTGATTACAAGTTTAAACCTTCGAATAAGATAGCTTTATATGTATGAATTGAATGATGTTATGAACATCATTACTACCTTAAGTTCCTTGGATAAACCTACTGGAAAAGAGAAAAATGGATCTAGCTTCAATGGATCCTTGGATGGCTCGAAGTTCTTGAAGCAGAATCATGACACGAAAACAAGTTCAAGTAAGATCATCACTTAAAATAAGATTGTTATAGTTATAGAAATTGAACCAAAGTTTGAATATGATTATTACCTTGTATTAGAATGATAACCTACTGTAAGAAACAAAGATTTCTTGAGGTTGGATGATCACCTTACAAGATTGGAAGTGAGCTAGCAAACTTGAAAGTATTCTTGATTTTATGAAACTAGAACTTTTAGAATTTATGAAGAACACTTAGAACTTGAAGATAGAACTTGAGAGAGATCAATTAGATGAAGAAAATTGAAGAATGAAAGTGTTTGTAGGTGTTTTTGTTCGTTGGTGTATGGATTAGATATAAAGGATATGTTATTTTGTTTTCATGTAAATAAGTCATGAATGATTACTCATATTTTTGTAATTTTATGAGATATTTCATGCTAGTTGCCAAATGATGGTTCCCACATGTGTTAGGTGACTCACATGGGCTGCTAAGAGTTGATCATTGGAGTGTATATACCAATAGTACATACATCTAAAAGCTGTGTATTGTACGAGTACGAATACGGGTGCATACGAGTAGAATTGTTGATGAAACTGAACGAGGATGTAATTGTAAGCATTTTTGTTAAGTAGAAGTATTTTGATAAGTGTATTGAAGTCTTTCAAAAGTGTATAAATACATATTAAAACACTACATGTATATACATTTTAACTGAGTCGTTAAGTCATCGTTAGTCGTTACATGTAAATGTTGTTTTGAAACCTTTAGGTTAACGATCTTGTTAAATGTTGTTAACCCAATGTTTATAATATCAAAAGAGATTTTAAATTATTATATTATCATGATATTATTATGTACAAATATCTCTTAATATGATATATATACATTAAATGTCGTTACAACGATAATCGTTACATATATGTCTCGTTTCAAAATTATTAAGTTAGTAGTCTTGTTTTTACATATGTAGTTCATTGTTAATATACTTAATGATATGTTTAATTATCATAATATAATGTTAACTATATATATAACCATATATATGTCATCATATAGTTTTTACAAGTTTTAACGTTCGTGAATCACCGGTCAACTTGGGTGGTCAATTGTCTATATGAAACCTATTTCAATTAATCAAGTTTTAACAAGTTTGATTGCTTAACATGTTGGAAACATTTAATCATGTAAATATCAATCTCAATTAATATATATAAACATGGAAAAGTTCGGGTCACTACAGTACCTACCCGTTAAATAAATTTCGTCCCGAAATTTTAAGCTGTTGAAGGTGTTGATGAATCTTCAGGAAATAGATGCGGGTATTTCTTCTTCATCTGATCTTCACGCTCCCAGGTGAACTCGGGTCCTCTACGAGCATTCCATCGAACCTTAACAATTGGTATCTTGTTTTGCTTAAGTCTTTTAACCTCACGATCCATTATTTCGACGGGTTCTTCGATGAATTGAAGTTTTTCGTTGATTTGGATTTCATCTAACGGAATAGTGAGATCTTCTTTAGCAAAACATTTCTTCAAATTCGAGACGTGGAAAGTGTTATGTACAGCCGCGAGTTGTTGAGGTAACTCAAGTCGGTAAGCTACTGGTCCGACACGATCAATAATCTTGAATGGTCCAATATACCTTGGATTTAATTTCCCTCGTTTACCAAATCGAACAACGCCTTTCCAAGGTGCAACTTTAAGCATGACCATCTCTCTAATTTCAAATTCTATATCTTTTCTTTTAATGTCAGCGTAGCTCTTTTGTCGACTTTGGGCAGTTTTCAACCGTTGTTGAATTTGGATGATCTTCTCGGTAGTTTCTTGTATAATCTCCGGACCCGTAATCTGTCTATCCCCCACTTCACTCCAACAAATCGGAGACCTGCACTTTCTACCATAAAGTGCTTCAAACGGTGCCATCTCAATGCTTGAATGGTAGCTGTTGTTGTAGGAAAATTCTGCTAACGGTAGATGTCGATCCCAACTGTTTCCGAAATCAATAACACATGCTCGTAGCATGTCTTCAAGCGTTTGTATCGTCCTTTCGCTCTGCCCATCAGTTTGTGGATGATAGGCAGTACTCATGTCTAGACGAGTTCCTAATGCTTGCTGTAATGTCTGCCAGAATCTTGAAATAAATCTGCCATCCCTATCAGAGATAATAGAGATTGGTATTCCATGTCTGGAGACGACTTCCTTCAAATACAGTCGTGCTAACTTCTCCATCTTGTCATCTTCTCTTATTGGTAGGAAGTGTGCTGATTTGGTAAGACGATCAACTATTACCCAAATAGTATCAAAACCACTTGCAGTCCTTGGCAATTTAGTGATGAAATCCATGGTAATGTTTTCCCATTTCCATTCCGGGATTTCGGGTTGTTGAAGTAGACCTGATGGTTTCTGATGCTCAGCTTTGACCTTAGAACACGTCAAACATTCTCCTACGTATTTAGCAACATCGGCTTTCATACCCGGCCACCAAAAATGTTTCTTGAGATCCTTGTACATCTTCCCCGTTCCAGGATGTATTGAGTATCTGGTTTTATGAGCTTCTCTAAGTACCATTTCTCTCATATCTCCAAATTTTGGTACCCAAATCCTTTCAGCCCTATACCGGGTTCCGTCTTCCCGAATATTAAGATGCTTCTCCGATCCTTTGGGTATTTCATCCTTTAAATTTCCCTCTTTTAAAACTCCTTGTTGCGCCTCCTTTATTTGAGTAGTAATGTTATTATGAATCATTATATTCATAGATTTTACTCGAATCGGTTCTCTGTCCTTCCTGCTCAAGGCATCGGCTACCACATTTTCCTTCCCCGGGTGGTAACGAATCTCAAAGTCGTAATCATTCAATAATTCAATCCACCTACGCTGCCTCATATTCAGTTGTTTCTGATTAAATATGTGTTGAAGACTTTTGTGGTCGGTATATATAATACTTTTGACCCCATATAAGTAGTGCCTCCAAGTCTTTAATGCAAAAACAACCGCGCCTAATTCCAAATCATGCGTCGTATAATTTTGTTCGTGAATCTTCAATTGTCTAGACGCATAAGCAATCACCTTCGTTCGTTGCATTAATACACAACCGAGACCTTGCTTTGATGCGTCACAATAAATCACAAAATCATCATTCCCTTCAGGCAATGACAATATAGGTGCCGTTGTTAGCTTTTTCTTCAATAACTGAAACGCTTTCTCTTGTTCATCATTCCATTCAAATTTCTTCCCTTTATGCGTTAATGCAGTCAAGGGTTTTGCTATTCTGGAAAACTCTTGGATGAACCTTCTGTAGTAACCAGCTAGTCCCAAAAACTGGCGTATGTGTTTCGGAGTTTTCGGGGTTTCCCACTTTTCAACAGTTTCTATCTTTGCCGGATCCACCTTAATACCTTCTTTGTTCACTATGTGACCGAGGAATTGAACTTCTTCCAACCAAAATGCACACTTTGAAAACTTAGCGTACAATTCTTCCTTCCTCAATACTTCTAACACCTTTCTCAAATGTTCACCGTGTTCTTGGTCATTCTTTGAGTAAATAAGTATGTCATCAATGAAAACAATGACAAACTTGTCAAGGTATGGTCCACACACTCGGTTCATAAGGTCCATGAACACAGCTGGTGCATTAGTTAAACCAAACGGCATGACCATAAACTCGTAATGACCGTAACGTGTTCTGAAAGCAGTCTTTGGAATATCATCTTCTTTCACCCGCATTTGATGATACCCGGAACGTAAGTCAATCTTTGAATAAACAGACGAGCCTTGTAGTTGATCAAATAAGTCGTCGATTCTCGGTAGTGGGTAGCGGTTCTTGATGGTAAGTTTGTTCAACTCTCGGTAGTCGATACACAACCTGAATGTACCATCTTTCTTCTTGACAAACAAAACAGGAGCTCCCCACGGTGATGTGCTTGGTCGAATGAAACCACGCTCTAAAAGTTCTTGTAATTGGCTTTGCAGTTCTTTCATCTCGCTGGGTGCGAGTCTGTAAGGAGCACGAGCTATTGGTGCAGCTCCTGGTACAAGATCTATTTGAAATTCAACGGATCGATGTGGGGGTAATCCCGGTAATTCTTTCAGAAATACATCGGGAAATTCTTTTGCAATGGGAACATCATTGATGCTCTTTTCTTCAGTTTGTACTTTCTCGGCGTGTGCTAGAACAGCATAGCAACCTTTTCTTATTAGTTTTTGTGCCTTCAAATTACTAATAAGATGTAGCTTCGTGTTGCCCTTTTCTCCGTACACCATTAAGGGTTTTCCTTTTTCTCGTATACTGTGGATTGCATTTTTTTAACAAACGATCTCTGCTTTCACTTCTTTCAACCAGTCCATACTAATTATCACATCAAAACTCCCTAACTCTACTGGTATCAAATCAATCTTAAATGTTTCGCTAACCAGTTTAATTTCTCGATTCCGACATATATTATCTGCTGAAATTAATTTACCAATTGCTAATTCGAGTAAAAATTTACTATCCAAAGGCGTCAATGGACAACTTAATTTAGCACAAAAATCTCTACTCATATAGCTTCTATCCGCACCCGAATCAAATAAAACGTAAGCAGATTTATTGTCAATAAGAAACGTACCCGTAACAAGCTCCGGGTCTTCCTGTGCCTCTGCTGCATTAATATTGAAAACTCTTCCGCGGCCTTGTCCATTCGTGTTCTCCTGGTTCGGGCAATTTCTAATAATGTGGCCCGGTTTTCCACATTTATAACAAACTACATTGGCATAACTTGCTCCGACACTACTTGCTCCGCCATTACTCGTTCCGACACCATTTGTTCCTTTCGTTCTATTAACCCCTGGTCCGTAGACCTCACACTTCGCTGCGCTATGACCATTTCTTTTACACTTGTTGCAAAATTTGGTGCAGAACCCCGAGTGATACTTTTCACACCTTTGGCATAGCTGCTTCTGATTGTTGTTGTTGTTGCGGTTATTATTGTTGTTGGGATGATTGTTGTAGTTGCTGTTGTTGTTGTTGTTGTTGTTGTTGTTGGGCCGTTTGTTGTAGTTGCGATTGATGTTGCGATTGTTGGGATAATTGTTGCGATTATTGTTGTAATTGCTGTTGTTGTTGTATTGGTGATTCTTATCACCGTTTTCCTCCCACTTTCTTTTGACTTGCTTCACATTGGCCTCTTCAGCAGTCTGTTCTTTAATTCTTTCTTCAATCTGGTTCACTAGTTTGTGAGCCATTCTACATGCCTGTTGTATGGAGGCGGGCTCGTGTGAACTTATATCTTCTTGGATTCTTTCCGGTAATCCTTTCACAAACGCGTCGATCTTCTCTTCCTCATCTTCGAATGCTCCCGGACACAATAGGCACAATTCTGTGAATCATCTTTCGTACGTGGTAATATCAAATCCTTGGGTTCGTAACCCTCTAAGTTCTGTCTTGAGCTTATTGACCTCGGTTCTGGGACGGTACTTCTCGTTCATCAAGTGTTTGAATGCTGACCACGGTAGTGCGTACGCATCATCTTGTCCCACTTGCTCTAGATAGGTATTCCACCATGTTAACGCAGAACCTGTGAAGGTATGCGTATCGTACTTCACTTTGTCCTCTTCAGTACACTTACTTATGACAAACACCGATTCGACCTTCTCGGTCCACCGTTTCAATCCGATCGGTCCTTCGGTTCCATCAAATTCCAAAGGTTTGCAGGCAGTGAATTCTTTGTAGGTGCATCCTACACGATTTCCTGTACTGCCAGATCCAAGGTTATTGTTGGTATGTAGCGCAGCCTGCACCGCGGCTATGTTTGAAGCTAGAAAAGTACGGAATTCCTCTTCATTCATATTCACGGTGTGTCGAGTAGTCGGTGCCATTTCCTTCAAAATAGTCAAATGGAACAAGTTAATCATACAGAATATTAAGAGTAGTTAATAGTATTTCGTAGCATAATATGAACTCATTTATAAAAGCTTTTTCTTCATATTAGCATTTTATAAGTTTAAATTCGGGTAGTACCTACCCGTTAAGTTCATACTTAGTAGCTAATATACAATTCAACTACTACAATTCTATATGAAAAACTGATTGTAATAATATTTCACGTTCAAACTTTTATACAATATTTTACAAACTTACAATACCGCTTATTTTACATAAAGCATGAAATATAGCACACAATGACTTTGATACAAGATAGTTGTGAAGATAATTCTAGCTAGTACACAAGTCGTTCAGCAAAGGCAATAAAGACACGTAATTCATACGTCCAGAAACAAGTCATGCATTCTGGTTTTACTAGGACTACTTCCCATCCTTGGTCTTGTGGAACATAACCGTTATGGCCGTTGATAATACAGCGTGTTGTAACGTCATCAAAGGGACGAGGGTTACGTAATGACCAACAGTCTCGTAATAACCTAAAAACCTCATTTCTTACCCCAATTACCGACTCCGTCACTTGTGGGAACGTTTTGTTTAATAGTTGTAGCCCGATGTTCTTGTTCTCACTTTGATGAGAAGCGAACATTACTAACCCGTAAGCATAACATGCTTCTTTATGTTGCATGTTAGCCGCTTTTTCTAAATCACGAAGTCCTATATTCGGATATACTGAGTCAAAATAATTTCTTAACCCGTTGCGTAAAATAGCATTTGGGTTCCCCGCAATATATGCGTCAAAGTAAACACATCGTAACTTATGGATTTCCCAATGTGATATTCCCCATCTTCCGAACGAAAGCCTTTTATAAACCAAGGCATTCTTGGAACGTTCTTCGAATGTCTTACAAACTGATCTCGCCTTAAATAGTTGTGCCGAGGAATTCTGACCGACTCTAGACAAGATTTCATCAATCATGTCTCCGGGTAGGTCTCTTAAAATATTGGGTTGTCTATCCATTTTGTGTTTTTATACTGTAAAATAGACAAGAGTTAGATTCATAAAAAAAAATACTTATTAATACAAACAATTTTTACATATATCATAAAGCATAAGCACACTATATTACATATATTACACCACACGAATATAACTATCTTATTCCGACTCGCTCGTTTCTTCTTGTTCGGTTTTGGTTCGTTTTGCCAAGTTTCTAGGGATATATGATGTTCCCCTAATACGAGCCGTCGTTATCCACATTGGTTTAGAAAAACCTGGTGGTTTAGAGGTTCCCGGGTCATTGTTACAACTTAAGGACTTCGGGGGTTGACGATACATATAAAGTTCATCGGGGTTGGAATTAGATTTCTCTATTTTTATGCCCTTTCCCTTATTATTTTCTTTTGCCTTTTTAAATTCAGTTGGGGTAATTTCTATAACATCATCGGAATTCTCGTCGGAATCCGATTCATCGGAGAATTGGTAATCCTCCCAATATTTTGCTTCCTTGGCGGAAACACCATTGACCATAATTAACCTTGGTCGGTTGGTTGAGGATTCTCTTTTACTTAACCGTTTTATTATTTCCCCCACCGGTTCTATTTCTTCTTCCGGTTCCGATTCTTCTTCCGGTTCCGATTCTTCTTCCGGTTCCGACTCTTCTTCCGGTTCCTCTTCGGGAACTTGTGAATCAGTCCACGAATCATTCCAATTTACATTTGACTCTTCATTATTATTAGGTGAGTCAATGGGACTTGTTCTAGAGGTAGACATCTATCACATAATATCAAACACGATAAGAGATTAATATATCACATAATATTCATATGTTAAAAATATATAGTTTCCAACAAAAATGTTAAGCAATCATTTTTAAAGAAAACACGGTCGAAGTCCAGACTTACTAATGCATCCTAACAAACTCGATAAGACACACTAATGAAAATTTTCTGGTTCTCTAAGACCAACGCTCGGATACCAACTGAAATGTCCCGTTCTTATTGATTAAAAACGTTCCATATTAATTGATTTCGTTGCGAGGTTTTGACCTCTATATGAGACGTTTTTCAAAGACTGCATTCATTTTTAAACAAACCATAACCTTTATTTCATCAATAAAGGTTTAAAAAGCTTTACGTAGATTATCAAATAATGATAATCTAAAATATCCTGTTTACACACGACCATTACATAATGGTTTACAATACAAATATGTTACAACAAAATAAGTTTCTTGAATGCAGTTTTTACACAATATCATACAAGCATGGACTCCAAATCTTGTCCTTATTTAAGTATGCTACAGCGGAAGCTCTTAATAATCACCTGAGAATAAACATGCTTAAAACGTCAACAAAAATGTTGGTGAGTTATAGGTTTAACCTATATATATCAAATCATAATAATAGACCACAAGATTTCATATTTCAATACACATCCCATACATAGAGATAAAAATCATTCATATGGTGAACACCTGGTAACCGACATTAACAAGATGCATATATAAAAATATCCCCATCATTCCGGGACACCCTTCGGATATGATATAAATTTCGAAGTACTAAAGCATCCGGTACTTTGGATGGGGTTTGTTAAGCCCAATAGATCTATCTTTAGGATTCGCATCAATTAGGGTGTCTGTTCCCTAATTCTTAGATTACCAGACTTAATAACAAGGGGCATATTCGATTTCGATAATTCAACCATAGAATGTAGTTTCACGTACTTGTGTCTATTTTGTAAATCATTTATAAAACCTGCATGTATTCTCATCCCAAAAATATTAGATTTTAAAAGTGGGACTATAACTCACTTTCACAGATTTTTACTTCGTCAGGAAGTAAGACTTGGCCACTGGTTGATTTACGAACCTATAACAATATATACATATATATCAAAGTATGTTCAAAATATATTTACAACACTTTTAATATATTTTGATGTTTTAAGTTTATTAAGTCAGCTGTCCTCGTTAGTAACCTACAACTAGTTGTCCACAGTTAGATGTACAGAAATAAATCGATAAATATTATCTTGAATCAAT
This sequence comes from Rutidosis leptorrhynchoides, assembly GCF_046630445.1. Lineage (NCBI taxonomy): Eukaryota > Viridiplantae > Streptophyta > Magnoliopsida > Asterales > Asteraceae > Rutidosis > Rutidosis leptorrhynchoides. Next base: position 549,207,155 of record NC_092336.1, on the reverse strand, counting down.
CCACGACCCAGTGTATACGTATCTCAGTATTGATCACAACTCAAACTAAATATATTTTGGAATCAACCTCAACCCTGTATAGCTAACTCCAACATTCACATATAGAGTGTCTATGGTTGTTCCGAAATATATATAGATGTGTCGACATGATAGGTCGAAACATTGTATACGTGTCTATGGTATCTCAAGATTACATAATATACAATACAAGTTGATTAAGTTATGGTTGGAATAGATTTGTTACCAATTTTCACGTAGCTAAAATGAGAAAAATTATCCAATCTTGTTTTACCCATAACTTCTTCATTTTAAATCCGTTTTGAGTGAATCAAATTGCTATGGTTTCATATTGAACTCTATTTTATGAATCTAAACAGAAAAAGTATAGGTTTATAGTCGGAAAAATAAGTTACAAGTCATTTTTATAAAGGTAGTCATTTCAGTCGAAAGAACGACGTCTAGATGACCATTTTAGAAAACATACTTCCACTTTGAGTTTAACCATAATTTTTGGATATAGTTTCATGTTCATAATAAAAATAATTTTCTCAGAATAACAACTTTTAAATCAAAGTTTATCATAGTTTTTAATTAACTAACCCAAAACAGCCCGCGGTGTTACTACGACGGCGTAAATCCGGTTTTACGGTGTTTTTCGTGTTTCCAGGTTTTAAATCATTAAGTTAGCATATCATATAGATATAGAACATGTGTTTAGTTGATTTTAAAAGTCAAGTTAGAAGGATTAACTTTTGTTTGCGAACATGTTTAGAATTAACTAAACTATGTTCTAGTGATTACAAGTTTAAACCTTCGAATAAGATAGCTTTATATGTATGAATTGAATGATGTTATGAACATCATTACTACCTTAAGTTCCTTGGATAAACCTACTGGAAAAGAGAAAAATGGATCTAGCTTCAATGGATCCTTGGATGGCTCGAAGTTCTTGAAGCAGAATCATGACACGAAAACAAGTTCAAGTAAGATCATCACTTAAAATAAGATTGTTATAGTTATAGAAATTGAACCAAAGTTTGAATATGATTATTACCTTGTATTAGAATGATAACCTACTATAAGAAACAAAGATTTCTTGAGGTTGTATGATCACCTTACAAGATTGGAAGTGAGCTAGCAAACTTGAAAGTATTCTTGATTTTATGAAACTAGAACTTTTGGAATTTATGAAGAACACTTAGAACTTGAAGATAGAACTTGAGAGAGATCAATTAGATGAAGAAAATTGAAGAATGAAAGTGTTTGTAGGTGTTTGTGGTCGTTGGTGTATGGATTAGATATAAAGGATATGTTATTTTGTTTTCATGTAAATAAGTCATGAATGATTACTCATATTTTTGTAATTTTATGAGATATTTCATGCTAGTTGCCAAATGATGGTTCCCACATGTGTTAGGTGACTCACATGGGCTGCTAAGAGTTGATCATTGGAGTGTATATACCAATAGTACATACATCTAAAAGCTGTGTATTGTACGAGTACGAATACGGGTGCATACGAGTAGAATTGTTGATGAAACTGAACGAGGATGTAATTGTAAGCATTTTTGTTAAGTAGAAGTATTTTGATAAGTGTATTGAAGTCTTTCAAAAGTGTATAAATACATATTAAAACACTACATGTATATACATTTTAACTGAGTCGTTAAGTCATCGTTAGTCGTTACATGTAAATGTTGTTTTGAAACCTTTAGGTTAACGATCTTGTTAAATGTTGTTAACCCAATGTTTATAATATCAAAAGAGATTTTAAATTATTATATTATCATGATATTATGATGTACAAATATCTCTTAATATGATATATATACATTAAATGTCGTTACAACGATAATCGTTACATATATGTCTCGTTTCAAAATTATTAAGTTAGTAGTCTTGTTTTTACATATGTAGTTCATTGTTAATATACTTAATGATATGTTTAATTATCATAATATAATGTTAACTATATATATAACCATATATATGTCATCATATAGTTTTTACAAGTTTTAACGTTCGTGAATCACCGGTCAACTTGGGTGGTCAATTGTCTATATGAAACCTATTTCAATTAATCAAGTCTTAACAAGTTTGATTGCTTAACATGTTGGAAACATTTAATCATGTAAATATCAATCTCAATTAATATATATAAACATGGAAAAGTTCGGGTCACTACATATGATGTATGTAAAAATTGCTTGTATTAATAAGTATTTTTTTATGAATCTAACTCTTGTCTATTTTACAGTTTAAAAACACAAAATGGATAGACAACCCAATATTTTAAGAGACCTACCCGGAGACATGATTGATGAAATCTTGTCTAGAGTCGGTCAGAATTCCTCGGCACAACTATTTAAGGCGAGATCAGTTTGTAAGACATTCGAAGAACGTTCCAAGAATGTCTTGGTTTATAAGAGACTTTCATTTGAAAGATGGGGGATATCACATTGGGAAACCCATAAGTTACGATGTGTTTACTTTGACGCATATATTGCGGGGAACCCAAATGCTATTTTACGCAACGGGTTAAGAAATTATTTTGACTCAATATATCCGAATATTGGACTTCGTGATTTAGAAAAAGCGGCTAACATGCAACATAAAGAAGCATGTTATGCTTACGGATTAGTAATGTTCGCTTCTCACCAAAGTGAGAACAAGAACATCGGGCTACAACTATTAAACAAAACGTTCCCACAAGTGACGGAGTCGGTAATTGGGGTAAGAAATGAGGTTTTTAGATTGTTACGGGACTGTTGGACATTACGTAACCCTCGTCCCTTTGACGACGTTACAACACGCTGTCTTATCAACGGCCATAACGGTTATGTTCCACAAGACCAAGGATGGGAAGTAGTCCTAGTAAAACCAGAATGCATGACTTGTTTCTGGACGTATGAATTACGTGTCTTTATTGCCTTTGCTGAACGACTTGTGTACTAGCTAGAATTATCTTCACAACTATCTTGTATCAAAGTTATTGTGTGCTATATTTCATGCTTTATGTAAAATAAGCGGTATTGTAAGTTTGTAAAATATTGTATAAAAGTTTGAACGCGAAATATTATTACAATCAGTTTTTCATATAGAATTGTAGTAGTTGAATTGTATATTAGCTACTAAGTATGAACTTAACGGGTAGGTACTACCCGAATTTAAACTTATAAAACGCTAATATGAAGAAAAAGCTTTTATAAATGAGTTCATATTATGCTACGAAATACTATTAACTACTCTTAATATTCTGTATGATTAACTTGTTCCATTTGACTATTTTGAAGGAAATGGCACCGACTACTCGACACACCGTGAATATGAATGAAGAGGAATTCCGTACTTTTCTAGCTTCAAACATAGCTGCAGTACAGGCTGCGCTACATACCAACAATTACCTTGGATCTAGCAGTACAGGAAATCGTGTAGGATGCACCTACAAAGAATTCACTGCCTGCAAACCTTTGGAATTTGATGGAACCGAAGGACCGATCGGATTGAAACGGTGGACCGAGAAGGTCGAATCGGTGTTTGCCATAAGTAAGTGTACTGAAGAGGACAAAGTGAAGTACGCTACGCATACCTTCACAGGTTCTGCGTTAACATGGTGGAATACCTATCTAGAGCAAGTGGGACAAGACGATGCGTACGCACTACCGTGGTCAGCATTCAAGCACTTGATGAACGAGAAGTACCGTCCCAGAACCGAGGTCAATAAGCTCAAGACAGAACTTAGAGGGTTACGAACCCAAGGATTTGATATTACCAAGTACGAAAGACGATTCACAGAATTGTGCCTATTGTGTCCGGGAGCATTCGAAGATGAGGAAGAGAAGATCGACGCGTTCGTGAAAGGATTACCGGAAAGAATCCAAGAAGATATAAGTTCACACGAGCCCGCCTCCATACAACAGGCATGTAGAATGGCTCACAAACTAGTGAACCAGATTGAAGAAAGAATTAAAGAACAGACTGCTGAAGAGGCCAATGTGAAGCAAGTCAAAAGAAAGTGGGAGGAAAACGGTGATAAGAATCACCAATACAACAACAACAGCAATTACAACAATAATCGCAACAATTATCCCAACAATCGCAACATCAATCGCAACTACAACAAACGGCCCAACAACAACAACAACAACAGCAACTACAACAATCATCCCAACAACAATAATAACCGCAACAACAACAACAATCAGAAGCAGCTATGCCAAAGGTGTGAAAAGTATCACTCGGGGTTCTGCACCAAATTTTGCAACAAGTGTAAAAGAAATGGTCATAGCGCGGGGAAGTGTGAGGTCTACGGACCAGGGGTTAATAGAACGAAAGGAACAAATGGTGTCGGAACGAGTAATGGCGGAGCAAGTAGTGTCGGAGCAAGTTATGCCAATGTAGTTTGTTATAAATGTGGAAAACCGGGCCACATTATTAAAAATTGCCCGAACCAGGAGAACACGAATGGACAAGGCCGCGGAAGAGTTTTCAATATTAATGCGGCAGAGGCACAGGAAGACTCGGAGCTTGTTACGGGTACGTTTCTTATTGACAATAAATTTGCTTACGTTTTATTTGATTCGGGTGCGGATAGAAGCTATATGAGTAGAGATTTTTGTGCTAAATTAAGTTGTCCATTGACGCCTTTGGATAGTAAATTTTTACTCGAATTAGCAAATGGTAAATTAATTTCAGCAGATAATATATGTCGGAATCGAGAAATTAAACTGGTTAGCGAAACATTTAAGATTGATTTGATACCAGTAGAGTTAGGGAGTTTTGATGTGATAATCGGTATGGACTGGTTGAAAGAAGTGAAAGCAGAGATCGTTTGTTACAAAAATGCAATTCGCATTATACGAGAAAAAGGAAAACCCTTAATGGTGTACGGAGAAAAGGGCAACACGAAGCTACATCTTATTAGTAATTTGAAGGCACAAAAACTAATAAGAAAAGGTTGCTATGCTGTTCTAGCACACGTCGAGAAAGTACAAACTGAAGAAAAGAGCATCAATGATGTTCCCATTGCAAAAGAATTTCCCGATGTATTTCCGAAAGAATTACCGGGATTACCCCCACATCGATCTGTTGAATTTCAAATAGATCTTGTACCAGGAGCTGCACCAATAGCTCGTGCTCCTTACAGACTCGCACCCAGCGAGATGAAAGAACTGCAAAGCCAATTACAAGAACTTTTAGAGCGTGGTTTCATTCGACCAAGCACATCACCGTGGGGAGCTCCTGTTTTGTTTGTCAAGAAGAAAGATGGTACATTCAGGTTGTGTATCGACTACCGAGAGTTGAACAAACTTACCATCAAGAACCGCTACCCACTACCGAGAATCGATGACTTATTTGATCAACTACAAGGCTCGTCTGTTTATTCAAAGATTGACTTACGTTCCGGGTATCATCAAATGCGGGTGAAAGAAGATGATATTCCAAAGACTGCTTTCAGAACACGTTACGGTCATTACGAGTTTATGGTCATGCCGTTTGGTTTAACTAATGCACCACCTATGTTCATGGACCTTATGAACCGAGTGTGTGGACCATACCTTGACAAGTTTGTCATTGTTTTCATTGATGACATACTTATTTACTCAAAGAATGACCAAGAACACGGTGAACATTTGAGAAAGGTGTTAGAAGTATTGAGGAAGGAAGAATTGTACGCTAAGTTTTCAAAGTGTGCATTTTGGTTGGAAGAAGTTCAATTCCTCGGTCACATAGTGAACAAAGAAGGTATTAAGGTGGATCCGGCAAAGATAGAAACTGTTAAAAAGTGGGAAACCCCGAAAACTCCGAAACACATACGCCAGTTTTTAGGACTAGCTGGTTACTACAGAAGGTTCATCCAAGACTTTTCCAGAATAGCAAAACCCTTGACTGCATTAACGCATAAAGGGAAGAAATTTGAATGGAATGATGAACAAGAGAAAGCGTTTCAGTTATTGAAGAAAAAGCTAACTACGGCACCTATATTGTCATTGTCTGAAGGGAATGATGATTTTGTGATTTATTGTGACGCATCAAAGCACGGTCTCGGTTGTGTATTAACGCAACGAAAGAAGGTGATTGCTTATGCGTCTAGACAATTGAAGATTCACGAACAAAATTATACGACGCATGATTTGGAATTAGGCGCGGTTGTTTTTGCATTCAAGACTTGGAGGCACTACTTATATGGAGTCAAAAGTATTATATATACCGACCACAAAAGTCTTCAACACATATTTAATCAGAAACAACTGAATATGAGGCAGCGTAGGTGGATTGAATTGTTGAATGATTATGACTTTGAGATTCGTTACCACCCGGGGAAGGAAAATGTGGTAGCCGATGCCTTGAGCAGGAAGGACAGAGAACCCATTCGAGTAAAATCTATGAATATAATGATTCATAATAATCTTACTACTCAAATAAAGGAGGCGCAACAAGGAGTTTTAAAAGAGGGAAATTTAAAGGATGAAATACCCAAAGGATCGGAGAAGCATCTTAATATTCAGGAAGACGGAACCTGGTATAGGGCTGAAAGGATTTGGGTACCAAAATTTGGAGATATGAGAGAAATGGTACTTAGAGAAGCTCATAAAACCAGATACTCAATACATCCTGGAACGGGGAAGATGTACAAGGATCTCAAGAAACATTTTTGGTGGCCGGGTATGAAAGCCGATGTTGCTAAATACGTAGGAGAATGTTTGACGTGTTCTAAGGTCAAAGCTGAGCATCAGAAACTATCAGGTCTACTTCAACAACCCGAAATCCCGGAATGGAAATGGGAAAACATTACCATGGATTTCATCACTAAATTGCCAAGGACTGCAAGTGGTTTTGATACTATTTGGGTAATAGTTGATCGTCTCACCAAATCAGCACACTTCCTGCCAATAAGAGAAGATGACAAGATGGAGAAGTTAGCACGACTGTATTTGAAGGAAGTCGTCTCCAGACATGGAATACCAATCTCTATTATCTCTGATAGGGATGGCAGATTTATTTCAAGATTCTGGCAGACATTACAGCAAGCATTAGGAACTCGTCTAGACATGAGTACTGCCTATCATCCACAAACTGATGGGCAGAGCGAAAGGATGATACAAACGCTTGAAGACATGCTACGAGCATGTGTTATTGATTTCGGAAACAGTTGGGATCGACATCTACCGTTAGCAGAATTTTCCTACAACAACAGCTACCATTCAAGCATTGAGATGGCGCCGTTTGAAGCACTTTATGGTAGAAAGTGTAGGTCTCCGATTTGTTGGAGTGAAGTGGGGGATAGACAGATTACGGGTCCGGAGATTATACAAGAAACTACCGAGAAGATCATCCAAATTCAACAACGGTTGAAAACCGCCCAAAGTCGACAAAAGAGCTACGCTGACATTAAAAGAAAAGATATAGAATTTGAAATTGGAGAGATGGTCATGCTTAAAGTTGCACCTTGGAAAGGCGTTGTTCGATTTGGTAAACGAGGGAAATTAAATCCAAGGTATATTGGACCATTCAAGATTATTGATCGTGTCGGACCAGTAGCTTACCGACTTGAGTTACCTCAACAACTTGCGGCTGTACATAACACTTTCCACGTCTCGAATTTGAAGAAATGTTTTGCTAAAGAAGATCTCACTATTCCGTTAGATGAAATCCAAATCAACGAAAAACTTCAATTCATCGAAGAACCCGTCGAAATAATGGATCGTGAGGTTAAAAGACTTAAGCAAAACTAGATACCAATTGTTAAGGTTCGATGGAATGCTCGTAGAGGACCCGAGTTCACCTGGGAGCGTGAAGATCAGATGAAGAAGAAATACCCGCATCTATTTTCAGAAGATTCGTCAACACCTTCAACAGCTTAAAATTTCGGGACGAAATTTATTTAACGGGTAGGTACTGTAGTGACCCGAACTTTTCCATGTTTATATATATTAATTGAGATTGATATTTACATGATTAAATGTTTCCAACATGTTAAGCAATCAAACTTGTTAAGACTTGATTAATTGAAATATGTTTCATATAGACAATTGACCACCCAAGTTGACCGGTAATTCACGAACGTTAAAACTTGTAAAAACTATATGATGATATATATATGGATATATATATAGTTAACATGATACTATGATAAGTAAACATATCATTAAGCATATTAACAATGAACTACATATGTAAAAACAAGACTACTAACTTAATGATTTTTAAACGAGACATATATGTAACGATTATCGTTGAAAGACATTTAATGTATATATATCCTATTAAGAGATATTCATACATGATAATATCATGATAATATAATAATTTAAAATCTCATTTGATATTATAAACATTGGGTTAACAACATTTAACAAGATCGTTAACCTAAAGGTTTCAAAACAACACTTACATGTAACGACTAACGATGACTTAACGACTCAGTTAAAATGTATATACATGTAGTGTTTTAATATGTATTTATACACTTTTGAAAGACTTCAATACACTTATCAAAATACTTCTACTTAACAAAAATGCTTACAATTACATCCTCGTTCAGTTTCATCAACAATTCTACTCGTATGCACCCGTATTCGTACTCGTACAATACACAGCTTTTAGATGTATGTACTATTGGTATATACACTCCAATGATCAGCTCTTAGCAGCCCATGTGAGTCACCTAACACATGTGGGAACCATAATTTGGCAACTAGCATGAAATATCTCATAAAATTACAAAAATATGAGTAATCATTCATGACGTATTTACATGAAAACAAAATTACATATCCTTTATATCTAATCCATACACCAACGACCAAAAACACCTACAAACACTTTCATTCTTCAATTTTCTTCATCTAATTGATCTCTCTCAAGTTCTATCTTCAAGTTCTAAGTGTTCTTCATAAATTCTACAAGTTCTAGTTACATAAAATCAAGAATACTTTCAAGTTTGCTAGCTCACTTCCAATCTTGTAAGGTGATCATCCAACCTCAAGAAATCTTTGTTTCTTACAGTAGGTTATCATTCTAATACAAGGTAATAATCATATTCAAACTTTGGTTCAATTTCTATAACTATAACAATCTTATTTCAAGTGATGATCTTACTTGAACTTGTTTTCGTGTCATGATTCTGCTTCAAGAACTTCGAGCCATCCAAGGATCCGTTGAAGCTAGATCTATTTTTCACTTTTCCAGTAGGTTTATCCAAGGAACTTAAGGTAGTAATGATGTTCATAACATCATTCGATTCATACATATAAAGCTATCTTATTCGAAGGTTTAAACTTGTAATCACTAGAACATAGTTTAGTTAATTCTAAACTTGTTCGCAAACAAAAGTTAATCCTTCTAACTTGACTTTTAAAATCAACTAAACACATGTTCTATATCTATATGATATGCTAACTTAATGATTTAAAACCTGGAAACACGAAAAACACCGTAAAACCGGATTTACGCCGCCGTAGTAACACCGCGGGCTGTTTTGGGTTAGTTAATTAAAAACTATGATAAACTTTGATTTAAAAGTTGTTATTCTGAGAAAATGATTTTTATTATGAACATGAAACTATATCCAAAAATTATGGTTAAACTCAAAGTGAAAGTATGTTTTCTAAAATGGTCATCTAGACGTCGTTCTTTCGACTGAAATGACTACCTTTACAAAAATGACTTGTAACTTATTTTTCTGACTATAAACCTATACTTTTTCTGTTTAGATTTATAAAATAGAGTTCAATATGAAACCATAGCAATTTGATTCACTCAAAACGGATTTAAAATGAAGAAGTTATGGGTAAAACAAGATTGGATAATTTTTCTCATTTTAGCTACGTGAAAATTTGTAACAAATCTATTCCAACCATAACTTAATCAACTTGTATTGTATATTATGTAATCTTGAGATACCATAGACACGTATACAATGTTTCGACCGATCATGTCGACACATCTATATATATTTCGGAACAACCATAGACACTCTATATGTGAATGTTGGAGTTAGCTATACAGGGTTGAGGTTGATTCCAAAATATATATAGTTTGAGTTGTGATCAATACTGAGATACGTATACACTGGGTCGTGGATTGATTCAAGATAATATTTATCGATTTATTTCTGTACATCTAATTGTGGACAACTAGTTGTAGGTTACTAACGAGGACAGCTGACTTAATAAACTTAAAACATCAAAATATATTAAAAGTGTTGTAAATATATTTTGAACATACTTTGATATATATGTATATATTGTTATAGGTTCGTGAATCAACCAGTGGCCAAGTCTTACTTCCCGACGAAGTAAAAATCTGTGAAAGTGAGTTATAGTCCCACTTTTAAAATCTAATATTTTTGGGATGAGAATACATGCAGGTTTTATAAATGTTTTACAAAATAGACACAAGTACGTGAAACTACATTCTATGGTTGAATTATCGAAATCGAATATGCCCCTTTTTATTAAGTCTGGTAATCTAAGAATTAGGGAACAGACACCCTAATTGACGCGAATCCTAAAGATAGATCTATCGGGCCCAACAAGCCCCATCCAAAGTACCGGATGCTTTAGTACTTCGAAATTTATATCATATCCGAAGGGTGTCCCGGAATGATGGGGATATTCTTATATATGCATCTTGTTAATGTCGGTTACCAGGTGTTCACCATATGAATGACTTTTATCTCTATGTATGGGATGTGTATTGAAATATGAAATCTTGTGGTCTATTATTATGATTTGATATATATAGGTTAAACCTATAACTCACCAACATTTTTGTTGACGTTTTAAGCATGTTTATTCTCAGGTGATTATTAAGAGCTTCCGCTGTCGCATACTTAAATAAGGACGAGATTTGGAGTCCATGTTTGTATGATATTGTGTAAAAACTGCATTCAAGAAACTTATTTTGTTGTAACATATTTGTATTGTAAACCATTATGTAATGGTCGTGTGTAAACAGGATATTTTAGATTATCATTATTTGATAATCTACGTAAAGCTTTTTAAACCTTTATTGATGAAATAAAGGTTATGGTTTGCTTTAAAATGAATGCAGTCTTTGAAAAACGTCTCATATAGAAGTCAAAACCTCGCAACGAAATCAATTAATATGGAACGTTTTTAATCAATAAGAACGGGACATTTCAGTATATATAGTTTTAAGCCATATTATTTCACTCATAATGTAATTATGAATAACGCATATAATTTTGAATCTAATCTCACTTCATTAAACAAGCTTTTTATATCAATAATATGCGCCGCCAAATGGAATAACATTTGGCGGCGCATAACCTTTGGTTTCAGATTCTGCTAAAATTCTCCAGATCACCATAAAACGACCTTAATATCAAGACTCTCGGAAAGTGTATTGCCATTCGAGGTCGCCAGGATACCGAAAAAAGACATTTTACTCATTTTTAATGTTATTTTTTGAAAATTTTCAATATATATCGTATTTACTTTTGTGTATGCTTGAATTAGCGTGGTATATATAGTTTTATGGCCTATTATTTCACTCACAATGTAATTATGTATAACGCATATAATTTTGAATCTTATGTCACTTCATTAAACACGCTTTTTAAATCTTTAATATGCTCCGCCATATGGAGTATCATTTGGCGGCTGTAACGACCCGTCAAAATCGCTATTGACGCGGCGCGTTAATCATTGATTCCAGAGTGAGGTTTTGACCTCTATATGATACGTTTTGATAAAATATTGCATTCATTAAAATAAGTGACTTTCTAAACATAGAAAGTTATAAACATGTGGGCGAGTGCTTAGGTATAAGCAAAACCCCAAAATACATAAGTCTTTAATTTACAGGTTGACATCACAGTCCAATTATTTATTACACAACGCAGTTTTATTTTGAATGCAATAAACTTTGTACAAAGCATGAGAGACTCCATGCAGGTAACAAGCACATCACAGCGGAAGCATTCTAAGGACCTGAGAATAAAACATGCTAAAAAGTCAACACGAATGTTGGTGAGTTATAGGTTTAATTGCTCGAGTCATAAACATATATAAAGATAGACCACAAGATTTCATCAAAAGTTTATCAATAGATTCTACGTAACAGAGCACCCTGGTAACTAAACTTAACGCTATAGTGATAATTACCCCATTCGTTTTAATACGCGCAAACCAACGTGTCTTAAACTCAAATAATATACGTCCGTTAAAAGGCTAGCGCTCTAGCTCGGACGGGGATGTCAAGCCCTATGGATCCATATACAATTATTCGCGCCCACCAGTCCATATCCTATGTACTGGCAGCTACTAGTTACCAAAGCTAAGGGATTTTCGGTTTAACTCAGTGTAGAATTTTGTATGTACTTGTGTCTTATTGCGTTTAAAATAAATTGCATGTATTCTCAGCCCAAAAATATTTAAAGCATTTAAAAAGGGAGACTATAACTCACAGTTCAATATTGCGATTCAATATTGTAGGCAAATTGCGTAGACGTAATGATGGTAGATGACTGTATGGTTGGCCTTGGATTCAAGAATAATACCCCGAATAATACCTAATATTTCCTTAGCTTAAAGCGGTTTGAAACCCAAATTAAAAACACCCTCGTATATACCTTATTATTATTAAACTTAAATTTAAAATTATAATTATAATATAAATATAAATATTAAGAGAAATATGAAAAACATCGTCGAACAAACTGCGTATTTATATTACTTTTCGATTTACTGTAGCTCATGCGATCGCATGAGTTTTCAGTGTTTTTGCCATGCGATCGCATGGCCGCCTTTTCTGTTTTTGTTTGCTAGTTCGTCGACATCAAATAGTTTTACTGTAGCAAATAGTGTTTTACTGTAGCAAATAGTGTTTACTGTAGCAAATAGTGGTTTACTGTAGCAAATCACTGTAGCAAAGTCGTTTTCACTGTAGCACTGTAGCACGGTTTCACTGTAGCAAATAGTGTTTTACTGTAGCAAAGTCATTTTTACTGTAGCAATTAATGTTTTACTGTAGGAAAGTCGTTTTTACTTGTACATCTTATAATATATATATATATATATATATATACATACATATATGTATATTTACATAATATTAAATCATAAAGAGAATTGGTTTAAATTAGTCGAAATTTTTCGGGTCATCACAGTACCTCCCCGTTAAAGAAAATTTCGTCCCGAAATTTTGAGTAGTACCTGTTTCATGAGCGATATCAGTGAACAAATGTGGATACTTTTGCTTCATTTGATCTTCACGTTCCCAAGTAAACTCGGGTCCTCGTCTTGCGTTCCAACGAACTCTAACTATCGGTATTTTGCTTTGTTTTAATTGTTTGACCTCACGGTCCATGATTTCAACAGGTTCTTCGACAAAATGGAGTTTATCATTAATTCGTATTTCGTCAAGAGGAATTACGACATCCTCTTCAGCTAAACATTTCTTCAAATTTGACATGTGAAATGTGTCGTGAACACTACTAAGTTCTTGCGGTAGCTTTAATCGATAAGCAACTGCTCCAATTCTTTCGGTGATTTCAAAGGGTCCTACGTACCTAGGACTTAGCTTTCCTCGTTTACCGAATCGTACAACGCCTTTCCAGGGTGACACTTTCAACATGACTTTGTCGCCCACTTGAAATTCTAGCGGTTTTCTTCTTACATCAGCATAACTCTTTTGGCGACTCATGGCCGTTTTCAATCGCTGTTGTATTTGAATGATCTTTTCGGTGGTTTCGTGAATAATTTCTGGTCCAGTAAGTTGTCTTTCTCCTACTTCACTCCAACAGATAGGAGATCTGCACTTTCTACCGTAAAGTGCTTCAAATGGTGCTGCGTTGATGCTCGTATGATAGCTGTTATTGTATGAAAATTCTGCCAACGGTAAGTGTCGATCCCAACTGGTTCCAAAGTCAATCACGCATGCCCGTAACATGTCTTCCAATGTTTGTATTGTTCTTTCACTTTGACCATCTGTCTGTGGGTGATAAGCGGTGCTCATATCTAATCGAGTTCCCAATGCTTTTTGTAATGACTGCCAGAAACGTGATGTGAATCGGGTGTCGCGATCAGATATGATAGAGATGGGTACACCATGCCTGGAAACTACTTCCTTCAAATATAGGCGTGCTAATTTCTCCATACTGTCTGTCTCCTTTATTGGTAGAAAGTGAGCTGATTTAGTTAGACGATCAACTATCACCCAAATAGTATCATGACTACTTGCAGTCCTTGGCAATTTCGTAATGAAATCCATAGTTATTCTTTCCCATTTCCACTGCGGAATTTCTGGTTGTTGCAGTAATCCTGACGGCTTTTGGTGCTCAGCTTTGACCTTTGCACACGTCAAACATTTGCTTACATAAGTAGCAATTTCTGTCTTCATATTAGGCCACCAATAAAACTTCTTGAGATCGTGGTACATTTTCCCGTTTCCTGGGTGAATTGAGTACCTCGTTTTGTGTGCTTCATCTAGTACTAGTTGCCTTAGATTACCATATTTTGGTACCCATATCCTATCAGCAAAATACAGGGTTCCATCGGCTTTTACCTCAAGCTGTTTTTCTAACCCTCTGCTCATTTCGCCTTTTTCATTTTCTTCTTTTAAAGCTTCTAACTGTGCTGCTTGAATTTGCTTTGTGAGATCGGTACGAATTGTAATATTCAAAGCTCGGACCCTAAGAGGTTTTACTCTTTCTTTTCGACTTAGGACATCAGCTACAACATTAGCCTTTCCGGGGTGGTAACGGATTTCACAATCGTAATCGTTTAACAACTCTACCCAGCGACGTTGTCTCATATTGAGTTGTTTTTGATCAAAAATATGCTGAAGACTCTTATGGTCAGTGTACACTGTACACTTGGTGCCATATAGATAGTGTCTCCATATTTTGAGTGCAAAAACTACAGCTCCAAGTTCCAAATCGTGTGTTGTATAGTTCTTTTCATGAATTTTTAGTTGTCGTGAGGCATATGCGATAACTTTTGTGCGTTGCATTAATACACATCCTAAACCTTGGCGCGAAGCGTCACAATAGATCACGAAATCATCATTTCCTTCTGGTAATGACAAAATGGGTGCAGACGTTAACTTCTTCTTTAACAACTGGAATGAGGATTCCTGTTCCGTGGACCAATCATACTTCTTTCCCTTTTGAGTCAATGAAGTTAAGGGTTTGGCGATTCTAGAGAAATCTTGAATGAATCTTCGGTAGTAACCAGCAAGACCTAAGAATTGGCGAATTTGTGTTGGAGTCTTCGGTGTTTCCCATTTACTAATGGCTTCGATCTTGGCGGGGTCAACTTTAATTCCATGTTTACTGACAACATGGCCCAAAAATTGTACTTCTTGTAACCAGAAATCACACTTCGAAAATTTTGCGTACAATTCTTCTTTCTTGAGTATCTCTAGTACCAGTCTTAAGTGTTGCTCATGTTCTTCCTTGTTCTTCGAGTAAATCAATATGTCGTCGATAAAAACAATGACAAATTTGTCTAAATACGGTCTACAGATGCGATTCATTAGATCCATGAATACTGCTGGAGCATTAGTCAATCCAAAAGGCATGACTAGAAATTCATAGTGACCGTAACGGGTTCTGAACGCGGTTTTAGGAACATCTTCTTCCTTCACTCTCAGCTGATGATATCCGGAGCGTAGATCAATCTTGGAATAAACACTCGATCCTTGCAATTGATCAAACAAATCATCAATCCTCGGTAATGGGTACCGATTCTTGATCGTTAATTTGTTTAATTCTCGGTAATCTATGCACATTCTCATAGATCCATCCTTCTTCTTGACGAACAGAATAGGAGCACCCCAAGGTGAAAAACTAGGACGAATAAATCCACGGTCCGATAATTCTTGCAACTGGTCTTGTAATTCTTGCATTTCCGAAGGTGCAAGTCTATATGGAGATTGGGCTACAGGTGCAGCTCCTGGTATGAGATCAATCTGGAATTCTACACATCTGTGTGGAGGTAGCCCCGGTAATTCTTCTGGAAATACTCCGGGATATTCTCTTACAACCGGCATGTCATTAATGCTTCTTTCTTCAGTATCGATCTTCTTTATGTGTGCCAGAATAGCATAACAACCTTTTCTTATAAGTTTCTGGGCCTTCATACAGCTGATAAAGTTCAGTTTTGAGTTGTTCTTCTCCCCATAAATCATTAATGACGTTTCATCCTTACGAGGGATGCGGATTGCTTTCTCAGCGCAAACAACTTCCGCTCTTGTTTTGGACATCCAGTCCATGCCAACGATTACATCAAAACTTCCTAATTCTACGGGTATCAAATCAATTTTGAAGGTTTCACCAGCGAGATTCATTTCGCAACCATGGCAAATTTTATCGGCTTTTATCAGTTTACCATTAGCTAATTCAATAGTATATTTATCGTCTAGAGGTAATGATGCACATTTTAGTTTAAAACTAAAGTCTTTACACATATAACTTCTATCAGCACCCGTATCAAACATAATAGAAGCTAGTTGATTATTAACGGTAAACGTACCCGTGACAAGATTAGGATCCTCACGTGCTTTACTGGCACTAACATTAAATGCCCTCCCACGTGCGCGTTCTTTGTTCTTCTCCTTATCAGGGCATTGATTTATAAAGTGACCAGACTTCCCGCATCCAAAACATTTCTTGACATCGGTCAGTTTTGTCTTTACTTCAGAAACGGTGGCATAACAATCTTTCGCCACATGTCCTTTCTTGTTGCACTTATCACAGACCACTTGACAATAACCTGCATGATGTGTGTAACATCTTTTGCAGAACGGATGGGGTCCCTTATAGTTTGGACTTGCAGTTGCCCCATCTTGTTTACCTTTAAAAGTTTCTTGTTTCTTCAGGTGAGTACTTTTGCCCTTATAGTCTTCCCATTTCCTCTTTCCTTCAGTTATCTTGACTTCGGTAATTGGTGCCTTAATCGAACTCTCTGTGATCTGGTCCATGAGTTGGTGTGCCATTGTCATGGCTTCCTGCATCGTATTTGGTTTGGACGATGTAACATTTCCTTTGATATTGAGCGATAAACCATCAATATACATTTCTATCTTTCGTTTCTCGTTTGGCACCAATTCGGGACACAACAAGGCTAGTTCCATGAAACGCTTTTCATAGTTATTGAGATTCGCGCCGATAACCTTCAGATTACGTAACTCAGATTCCATTTTTCTGATCTCGTTTCGAGGACAGTACTCCTCGATTAGCATCTTTTTCAGTTCTTCCCAAGAGATATCATATGCCGTATCTATTCCTTCTGCTTTAGCATAATTGTTCCACCAAGTAAGTGCACCGTCTTGCAACGTGCACGAAGCATACTTTGACTTGTCTCCGTTCGCACAATTACTGATTTTGAAAACGGACTCCATCTTTTCAAACCATCGGGTTAGACCGACTGGTCCCTCGGTTCCACTAAACGTCTGTGGTTTGCATCCTTGAAAAGTTTTGTATGAGCATCCGTTTCGTGAGTTTGTGTTTACGGCTGCTGCTTTGGCTGCTGCTTCGGCTGTTGCTTTTGCTGCTTCGGTTGCAGCAATTCTTTCATTCACACGTTTCTCGACTAGTTGCTCAAACTCAGCATCCGACATTTGAGACATGTTTCTTCAATAAACACAACAGATATAATTTAATCATATAGAATATTATAGGTAAAATGAGTTGTCAATAGTTAATCGTAGCATATTAATAATATGAACCAATTATTATAAAATCCTTTTCTTCTTATTAGCATTTTATAATTATTTCTAGGGTATTACCTACCCGTTAAGTTCATACATAATAGCTAGTACAAGGAATTAACTACTAAAATCCTAATAATATTCCACTATAAAAAATTATAGCGAGTTACTACATTATTATGTAATAATAATAATAATAAGAAGTAGTAATAATACAAATAATCATTCCATGCATTTATTATTAATAAACCAAAATAATACAATACCATACAATACTGTTATTTTACATATGCTTATTTTACATAACAAGATAGAGTAGCACACATAAGCAATAAAATAGCGCATGGAAGATTTATGGTTGCGAGGTCGTTCATTCAGAACTATCAGAAACTTCTTCCCATTTGGTTCTCTCTGCCAATTGTTTGTGTGCACATGGTCCGACAGACATTCTGGCAGTGTATTTTATTTTTAGTTGGGGTTTTGAGGTACTCGTTGCCTCAGTGGGTTTAATACAATAAGGGTGGTTACGAATCGAATGGTCCTATTCTTTTTTAATAATTAATGACATTTTATTATTGTGGTTGTTTTTATTATCTATAGCAAGTTGGAATTTCTCCTTAGTGATCTCTTTTATTTCATTAGCGAAATCCTCCTCCTTACTGATTTCGTCTGATGACGAACTGTCTGAGTCATGTGTAGGAGAATATGATGACGAACTGCAAGAATATGTACCGGTGGTCATGAACCGAAATCTGCCAGGCGTAATCGGCACAACCCGCCCGTCGGCGGTATATCTGGACCAATGTCCATATTTGTTTAGAAATGGACGATCCTCTTTTACTCCAGGGATCATGGGTCCATGCCAACGATACTGTGGCTCCGGAAAACTAAAGCTGGGTGGAGCTGGAACCTCCTCTGGGTTTACCGGGAGTTGAGATTCCCCGGCTAACACAATTTCTTCTTTAATAGGTATTGGAACGCCCTTTTCAGTTGTGGATAGAATAGATTCAGTGTCCGATTCCGAGTCGTACAAAATGATAGGATTAGAGGAAGTCATCTATCACATAATTGAAACAACAATTACGTTAGCATATAAATATATCACATATAATGTTTTTGACCAAATAATAAGCAAAAATCAGTAAAAACAGATATGGTCATAGTCCAGACTCACTAATGCATCATAACAATTACCCGTTAAACACACTAATGTAATTTCTGGTTCCCTATGACCTCAAGCTCTGATACCAACTGTAACGACCCGTCAAAATCGCTATTGACGCGGCGCGTTAATCATTGATTCCAGAGTGAGGTTTTGACCTCTATATGATACGTTTTGATAAAATATTGCATTCATTAAAATAAGTGACTTTCTAAACATAGAAAGTTATAAACATGTGGGCGAGTGCTTAGGTATAAGCAAAACCCCAAAATACATAAGTCTTTAATTTACAGGTTGACATCACAGTCCAATTATTTATTACACAACGCAGTTTTATTTTGAATGCAATAAACTTTGTACAAAGCATGAGAGACTCCATGCAGGCAACAAGCACATCACAGCGGAAGCATTCTAAGGACCTGAGAATAAAACATGCTAAAAAGTCAACACGAATGTTGGTGAGTTATAGGTTTAATTGCTCGAGTCATAAACATATATAAAGATAGACCACAAGATTTCATCAAAAGTTTATCAATAGATTCTACGTAACAGAGCACCCTGGTAACTAAACTTAACGCTATAGTGATAATTACCCCATTCGTTTTAATACGCGCAAACCAACGTGTCTTAAACTCAAATAATATACGTCCGTTAAAAGGCTAGCGCTCTAGCTCGGACGGGGATGTCAAGCCCTATGGATCCATATACAATTATTCGCGCCCACCAGTCCATATCCTATGTACTGGCAGCTACTAGTTACCAAAGCTAAGGGATTTTCGGTTTAACTCAGTGTAGAATTTTGTATGTACTTGTGTCTTATTGCGTTTAAAATAAATTGCATGTATTCTCAGCCCAAAAATATTTAAAGCATTTAAAAAGGGAGACTATAACTCACAGTTCAATATTGCGATTCAATATTGTAGGCAAATTGCGTAGACGTAATGATGGTAGATGACTGTATGGTTGGCCTTGGATTCAAGAATAATACCCCGAATAATACCTAATATTTCCTTAGCTTAAAGCGGTTTGAAACCCGAATTAAAAACACCCTCGTATATACCTTATTATTATTAAACTTAAATTTAAAATTATAATTATAATATAAATATAAATATTAAGAGAAATATGAAAAACATCGTCGAACAAACTGCGTATTTATATTACTTTTCGATTTACTGTAGCTCATGCGATCGCATGAGTTTTCAGTGTTTTTGCCATGCGATCGCATGGCCGCCTTTTCTGTTTTTGTTTGCTAGTTCGTCGACATCAAATAGTATTTTACTGTAGCAAATAGTGTTTTACTGTAGCAAATAGTGTTTACTGTAGCAAATAGTGTTTTACTGTAGCAAATCACTGTAGCAAAGTCGTTTTCACTGTAGCACTGTAGCACGGTTTCACTGTAGCAAATAGTGTTTTACTGTAGCAAAGTCATTTTTACTGTAGCAATTAATGTTTTACTGTAGGAAAGTCGTTTTTACTTGTACATCTTATAATATATATATATATATATATATATACATACATATATGTATATTTACATAATATTAAATCATAAAGAGAATTGGTTTAAATTAGTCGAAATTTTTCGGGTCATCACAGCGGCACATAACCTTCGATTTCAGATTGTGCTGAAATTCGAAAGATTACCCTAAAACGGCTCAACGAGCAAGACTCTCTGAACGTGCTTGCCATTCGAGGTCATCTAGATTCCAAAAAAGACATATTTCCTCGCGAATTCGCACCACGCACCAAACACTACCGATGGTTCATGGTGCTTGGTGTTTTGTGTCTTTGGCCAAAATGTTAGATCTATCGTATCTTTTGACTCCTAGCTATGATTTAGTCACCGTTTTTTTAAACCGTGTATTTTTTTTTCGAGATCTATCTGTTGGCGGTTTGTCCCAAATATTTTTCGAAACAAGGCCTCGAAAACCTTCAATTTTGCCTTTTTTTTTTATTTTAGACGCTCTTTTGACCGTTTTGAATTTCTATCATATTATGCCTTTGTGTTTGCATGACTTAGCATGGTACATATTGTTTTAAGGCATAATGTTTCACTCACAATGTAATTATGTATAACGCATATAATTTTGAATCTAATCTCAGTTCATTAAACAAGCTTTTTATATCAATAATATCCGCCGCTAAATGGGGTATCATTTGGCGCCGCATAACCTTTGTTTCATATTGTGCTGAAATTCGAAAGATCACCCTAAAACGACCTTAACATCAAGACTCTCGGAAAGTGTATTGCCATTCGAGGTCGTTAGGAAGCCGAAAAAAGACATTTTACTCATTTTTAATGTTCTTTTTTGAATGTTTTCAAAATATATCGTATTATTACTTTTGTGTATGCATGAATTAGCATAGTATATATAGTTTTAAGGCCTATTATTTCACTCACAATGTAATTATGTTTAACGCATATAATTTTGAATCTAATGTCACTTCATTAAACACGCATTTTAAATCATTAATATCCGCCGCAAGATGGAGTAACATTTGGCGGCGCATAACCTTCGGTTTTAGATTGTGCTAATATTCTAAAGATCACCCAAAAACGGCCCAACGAGCAAGACTCTCTGAACGTGCATGCCATTCGTGGTCGTCTAAATTCCGAAAAAGACATCTTTCCTCGCAAATTCGCACCACGCACCAAACACCACCGATGATTCGTGGTGCTTGGTGTTTTATGTCTTTGGCCAAAATGTTAGATCTGTCATATCTTTTGACTCGTAGTTCCGATTTAGTCACCGTTTTTTTTAAATCATGTATTTTTTTCGAGATCTATCCGTTGGCAAACTCTCGTAGGCGGTTTGTCCCAAATATTTTTTGAAACGAGGCCTCGAAAACCTTCAATTTTGCCTTTTTTTTATTTTAGACTCTCTTTTGACCGTTTTGAATTTTTATCATATCATTCCTTTGTGTGTGCATGATTTAGCATGGTACATAATGTTTTAAGGCCTATTATTTCGCTCTCAATATAATTATGAACGCGTATAATTTTGAATCTAATCTCACTTCATTTAACAAGTTTTTTATATCAATAATATGCGCCGCTAAATGGAGTAACATTTGGCGGTGCATAACCTTTGGTTTCAGATTATAATGAAATTCTCAGATCACCCTAAAACGACCCTAACATCGAGACTCTCAAAAAGTGTTTTTCCATTCGAGGTCGTCAGGATGCCCAAAAAAGACATTTTGCTCATTTTTAATGTTCTTTTTTGAACGTTTTCAATATATATCGTTTTATTACTTTTGTGTATGCATGAATTAGCATGGTATATATAGTTTTAAGCCCTATTATTTCACTCACAATGTAATTATGTATAACGCATATAATTTTGTATCTAATCTCACTTCATTAAATAAGCTTTTTATATCAATAATATGCGCCGCCAAATGGAGTAACATTTAGCGGCGCATAACCTTTGGTTTCAGATTGTGCTGAAATTCTCCAGATCACCCTAAAACGACCATAACATCAAGACTCTCGGAAAGTGTATTGCCATTCGAGGTCGTCAGGATGCCGAAAAGAGACATTTTACTCATTTTTAATGTTATTTTTTGAACGTTTTCAATATATATCGTATTATTACTTTTGTATATGCATGAATTAGCATGGTATATATAGTTTTAAGGCTTATTATTTCACTCACAATGTAATTATGTATAACACTTATAATTTTGAATCTAATGTCAGTTCGTTAAACACGCTTTTTAAATCATTAATATGCGCCGCCAAATGGAGTAACATTTGGCGGCGCATAACCTTCGATTTCAGATTGTGCTGAAATTCTAAAGATCACCCTTAAAACGGCCCTACGAGCAAGAATCTCTGAACGTGCTTGCCATTCGAGGTCGTCTAGATTCCGAGATAGACATTTTTCCTCGCAAATTCGCACCACGCACCAAACACCACCGATGGTTCGTGGTGCTTGGTGTTTTGTGTCTTTGGCCAAAATGTTAGATGTATCGTATCTTTTGACTCGTAGCTCCGATTTAGTCACCATTTTTTTAAACCGTGTATTTTTTCGATTTCCGACCCGTTTATCTTTAACCCATTTGTTTGTTCCCTTTAAAGATAATTTAGTTTATTATAATGACCCTTTTGAGATAACGTACTAACAAAATCAAATTGGGTCGAATTTGCTACCTTTAACTTCATTGTTAAAATGTGGCATAATCTATAGTTGATGCTAATGATTTTTCAAATTCATTAGCTTTTGTTGTTCTTCTTGTTGTTGTTGTTATTGTTTTAAATGCTAATGAGTTTTCAACTTCATGAGCTTTTGTTGTTGTTGTTGCTATTGTTGTTTTAAATCATATTATTGGTCAATGCAATTTTACAATGGATCATGTGAACAAATGAGGTTACTTGATTACATTTTCAGTTTCTGCAATTTGGTTTTGAAAGTCCACTGTTCAAAGGTCTGTTATAGTTATCATTCATAATGAACAATTACTCATTTTAACTCTGTTTATTTTATGGTCATTTTAACTAAGTTTTTGCTTTGCTATTCTTTGTAACTTTACATAGTACATACTTGGAGTGCTTCCTTCTTTAATGGAAGACACTACTTCTGCTTATTTGTTGGTTGAAACTGACCCGGATGATATATTTGATTTATCGTCTCCATAGTATTATGTATGTTGTCCAATATATATCAACTTGGATATTTTAAGTTGGGACCTTTGATGACGATCCAGGTAATGTGCATAATCGACAGTGATAAGTACGGCATATATGTGTATGAAAGCATATATTAAAATAGGTAAAAGTGTGAAGACATATCACAATTTATTATTGCTATCGTTTCGTATGAGTTATGGTAATTATAAGCTTACTTTTTAATTTCACTTCATTCATAGCTACCACCTTCAAAAAAATATAAATGTGACTTTAGTGCTTTTTTAATCATTTGTGTTAAAGTGTTATACTTTGCATTTTTAATTTCTTACTTCTTACAAATTACCTTGCTTTGAATTTGTTTTAGAAGAGATCGAAGTTGTCCGAATGATGATTTGAAGTTTTAAAGGTATGGTAATTGAAGTTTGATTAGTTTCGGATGAAATGGGCAAGCAATAGATTTGGGTGAGCTGCTCAAAATGGGTAAGTTAGATTTGTTTAATCGTTCGATTCTTTTGGCGTGTGAAGGTAATTCACAGTTTTAATTTAGGATTTTAATAGTATGTTGCTGTTGTTGTACGACATAGCTCTTGTATTGCTTCATTTACGACTAATTTGTAACATTTAAAAGTATTGTTGATTTAGGGTTTATTTGGCTATTTGATCTGTTAGTCTTTCAGATTTTTTGTCTGACTGTGCGGTTGTTTTTTAAATCTCAAAAGGCATTGTTCTTTGATTCATTTGGGGTTTATTGCTAATTTGGTTTGTTATTTTTTCACATGTTTTGTTTAACCCTGTGATTGTTTTGGTGTTGTAGTTTTTTTAATCGAAGCAATCACAGTATGCGGTTTCAGGTAATGGTAATGAATCTGATAGGAGATCAGAGTACAATGATTTGAGTATTGTACCGATTTCAACCAATAGAACCTTCACGAAGGTAATCATCAATCACCTTACTTGCGAATTTACTTTTTTTTAAGAAATTGTTTATTCGAATCATCATTAGGTATTTTTAGAGTTTGAGTGGATTAATACTCTAAACTATAAGCAGAATACGTAATTAATAGCTCGAATTAGGTGCTTTTGATGTATGTATGGATTTGATGTATTTGTCTTTTGAAGCTTAAGCATTATGTGCTTGTAAGCTTGTAATGGTAAAATACTTTATGATGTAATTACAGGTTTGCATCGAGTTGTACGAAAGGGGTATCGACCTTCATAGTGTGAGATGCCCCCTTTGTGACAACGATGTTGAAACGGTTGACCACTCTTTGCTATTTTGTTCACACGCTATGGAAGTTTGGTATCGTGTATATAAATAGTGGAACCTCATAAACGTTTCGAATTTGAGCATCAACGAACTATTCAAAGGTCATTCACTACATTCGATGACTCTATTCGGAAAATGTTTATGGCAAGCGGTTGAATGGTCATGTGGCTATTTAATTAGGAAAAATAGGAACCGAACGATTTTTAAAGGTCAACGTTGAAATCCATTGGTTGCTTTAACGAAATTCAATTGAAGTTTATCAAATGGGTCTCTCATAGGTTAAAAGGAAGAACGATCGATTGGCAAAAATGACATTAATCCTAGTTCATACGCTTTCTAGTTTCCCTTTGTATAGTTCGTGATCGTTTGTTGCCTTCTCGATGGCATAGTTCTTAGTCGCGTTCTTGTATTTTCGTGTTTTTGGGTTGTGTCATGCTCCCTTTGTTCTCCTTTTTTTGGTTATAATTAATAATATTTTTCTTGTTTTTCAAAACAAAAAAATCATGTAAGGGGCGGAGCTATATGTATGATAGGGTAGCACAAGCCACCTCGAAGCCCATATGTACATAAGAAAAAAGCCTAGTTGCCATTATAGATTTTTGGATTTAATATAAAGGACCCCAACCCAATTTGATACACCTATAAGATGAGTACCAACGGTACGGTCTTTTTATCCGTCATTTTTTGAAAAACAAAGACATCATAGTAACTAGTAAGTGCTCAGTCATTTACGTCTATGCAATGAAATATTTGGATTTCGTCGATTTCTAGAAGTTGGAAGACACACTCAAATGGAGCCCAGAGCCCACGTAATATTCACCATCAAGAGATAATATATGTAAACATGATTCATCCATTTTATATTAGTATTTAATTTTTACTTTTTTAAATTTATTGATAATAATAAACTAAGTGGGTCCAACCTTTTTTTGAAAAAGTATTTTATGGTAGGTGTTGTTTAATTTTTTTCAGTCTTTCTAAGAATATTTTGACGTAGCTGATGTGGAATCTAATCTTTTTTTAATAGTATGTGGTTGGAAGTGGTCTAATTCAAGAGTTTTATATCTGTGCACGACGGTGCACGAGATACATCAGCCAATAAAAAAACTGCATCCATTAAAAAGAAATACGGCCATACATCAAAAGGTGACTGACTCGCATCACCCAATTAAGGTTTGTAAAGATCCATATTACTCGTAAATATATTATGCTTTCTTTATACTAACATATTTAAATTTAATATTTAATTACTTATATTTAATTTTTTGTATTGTGTTACTGTGTACACATTACCCACACTAATAACAGCCGATTCCAGAAGTTGAGTTGGCACCATTTCATTGCCTCACACACAATTTCTTTACTATTCACAACAAAACACACTCACAACATTATTTTTTTTTTCTTTTCTTTTTTCACCAATCAAAAAATTACAACCGGAAGGAAAGCCAAAGGAACATCCTGATAAACTCCATCACTACACCCATACCTCCATACCTCCACGCCTTCTCACCCATACCCTCCATGTTCTCCATCCTCCGCCCTCACTTTTCTTCATTATTACTCATTCTAACCCTAACCAGAGTCGCTCCTGCGATTGCACCCATAAACCTAAAGATCTGAAATTAAAAGTTAGAAAACTCAATCCTGTTAATACGACCTCTTATGTTCAGGTATCTTTTTAATATCTGTGTGACCTTATCTCTTCTCCAATTCACTTTTGGCATACACGTCCGGCTTCATCCGCTTCCTCCTTCTTCATCTACTCAAAGGTAATCATCATCATCGTTGCATTCTTCTTCAAATTTCGTCTATATTGACCTAATTCGATCAATTTTACACAGCAAGGGTTTCAATTGCATGTAAGAAAACCCTAATTTTCCGTCCCAATATCATCATAATCGCAGTGATACTGAAAAGTTTTAAATATTGGGGTAACCGAATTGACTGCCCCGGTAAACAGTGTGATTCATGTGCAGGTTTGGGTCATCAAGAATCTAGCCTCCGTTGTGCCCTTGAAAAAGCCAATTTTTTTTACACCGGTACTATATTAATTTGCTCAAATTCTATTGTAATTAGTGAAAATTTTTATTTTTAATTGCTTCTTCTGGCTGTTTGCTTGCTTGCTTTATGTAAATACAGTAAGTTCTATTTTTTTCACATATTAGTTGAAAAAGATCATATATCTTTTTGTTTGTGCAGCACTTTTGTGATGCCTTCAAGAATGTGTATAAATCCAATTCATAATAGCAAAGGAATTCTGCGTCATTTAAACAATGTTAGTTCAGAGCAAAGGTTAGTTTCTTTTAATTTTTGGTTAATAGATAAAGGTTTAATTTTATTACTTATTTTTTGTAATATAACAGTTGGGCTGGTAGTTCACGTGCAATGGATTCATTATAATTGGTTCTTTTTTCTTCTTATTCAGATATTAGGAACAGGTTTGGATACTCAAGACACATCACCATCAGTCCTGCTTTTCTTTGATAAGCAAAGATTTATATTCAATGCTGGAGAAGTAAGTATTTTTTTTATATATAAATTTGTTAACATATTTCATAACAGTTAATTTGGTTAAATGTATGTATGACAATGTAGTGTATTAGTATTAAGTACTAATTAGGGTAGCTTAATATGGAAAGAAGTTGTGTTTTTTAAAGGAATCAACCATGATGATAGCATTGTTGATTCTTTATTTTAATTGATTATTCAGGGCCTGCAACGATATTGTACAGAGCATAAGATCAAGTTATCAAAGGTAAAAGTGATGTTTGTTATAAGATTAATATCTTAAAAGTAATATTTGTTAATGGGAAATTGGGAATAATCATCTTTATTTTCATTTCATTAGACTGATCACATATTTCTTTCACGTGTTTGCTCCGAAACTGCTGGTGGATTACCAGGTTTGCACATTATTCACCTCCAGATTATGTTATTATCGGTTTCAATGGAATATTATTATAATCTTATAATTATGATTATGATCTTGCAGGCCTTTTACTTAAAGATCTGAAATTAAAAGTTAGAAAACTGAATCCTGTTAATACGACCTCTTATGTTCGGGTATCTTTTTAATATCTGTGTATTGGGTTTTATTTCTTTTTCGCTAATTCGTGTTTTTTAAAGAAGTTTGAATCTTTTTTGGCGTTTTGTATTTTGTATTTTGGGTTTTTTTTTTTTTTTTTGCTAATTGGTTCTTCTTTTTTCTTCTTTTTCAAATATTAGGAACATGTTTGGATACTCAAGACACATCACCATCAGTCCTGCTTTTCTTTGATAAGCAAAGATTTATATTCAATGCTAGAGAAGTAAGTATTTCTTTATATATAAACTTGTTAACATATTTCATAAAAGTTAATTTGGTTAAATGTATGTATGACAATGTAGTGTAATAGTATTAATTACTAATTAGGGTAGCTTACTATGGAAAGAAGTTGTGTTTTTTTAAAGGAATCAACCATGATGATAGCATTGTTGATTCTTTAATTTAATTGATTATTCAGGGCCTGCAACGATATTGTACAGAGCATAAGATCAAGTTATCAAAGGTAAAAGTGCTGTTTGTTATAAGATTAATGTCTTAGAAGTAATATTTGTTAATGGGAAATTGGAAATAATCATCTTTATTTTCATTTCATTAGACTGATCACATATTTCTTTCACGTGTTTGCTCCGAAACTGCTGGTGGATTACCAGGTTTGCACATTATTCACCTCCAGATTATGTTATTATCGGTTTCAATGGAATATTATTATAATCTTATAATTATGATTATGATCTTGCAGGCCTTTTACTTACATTGGCTGGCTTTGGTGAATTTTGTATCAGTCACAAATAAATTTTGTTAGTTAACAAAACTTTATTTGTTTTCTTTATAGACATGTTACGTAAATATAGTATAGATAGATGTGTTACACAAATCAGGTGACATATATTTGACGATCAGCAAAGGGAGCAGTATCGGTGCTGAGTTTCTTAACAGTCGTTGGCTCTTTCGAAGCACATAGTAGAGAGTACCAAATACTTTGCCATAACTGTTAGTTTTGATAATCTTATTCTTCTCTTGATATATTTAATTTAATATTTTTCCTTGAAATTCATATGTTGCAACTGATTATCATACACGTGCTTTCTATTTTGTCAGGGGGTGTAAAATCACTAATAAGCATGCCATGCTTTATGTCCGACGCATCTATACCCGCAGAATTGTATACCCGCAGGAGTTCGCGAGACGAGAAGTCTAACATAAGATCTTATCCGTATTTCAGTTGGGCTTGAAGATGTGAATGATTTGATAGCTGATTTGGCCTATGCACTTAGAACCGGTCCTATTTAAGGTGTTGGTTATACTATTTATTCTCTTGGTTAGTTTATGACGAATGTTGTTTGTTACATTTTGAATAGGCTATCTCATTTGGTTTAGATAAATCTATTTGATGATTGTTTTAGGGAATCAACGAGGACGAACTAAACAAATAAGTAAAATGGAAACGAATAATTGTGGGTTCATTCTGATTTAGTACTTTATTTGTTATTATGTCCCTGTAATATTAGTTGTGTTTATGTTTTAGAAGTTTGGATTTAGACTGCATAAAAGGTTAATGTTCGGTTGGATTTAGGAGTTATCAGGTGACTTTTTTTCGTTGATGTTGATGTTATATACATTGTAGATCTAGCTGGTGTAATCAATAAGATTGGTGTTCATATTCCTTTTTAGGTTGTGGCGTGCCAATTTCTATCTAGCGTTAAAATCGCATAAACCTTAGAGCAGCTACGCGCGAACCCTCAATTCTTGTTTCTTTTATTACTTGAATTCCTTTGAGATCTTGGTTACGCTCTCAAAAGGTATTGTAAAGATAGCCAACACTTTTCAAAAAACAAACTCACCGTCCGGTAGCTCCTTTTCCGGCCACCGGCTTGACGCTGGTGGTCCGGCTCTCCGAGTTCCGTTTTGCTCGCCTTTTTTCGTTTTGCTCGTCTCTGGCTCTCCGTTTTGCTCGCCTCTTGCCTTGTTCCTTGTTTTCCGACGCTCCTTTTTTGCCGGTGGTCTCTCCGGCCGTAGATCCTTGTGCCTCTGCCCTCCGTCATCGGCTCTTCTTGTTGAGCTCCTTTTGGTTCAGTAAGTTGTCAGGGTAATTCCTTTGCTGTGATTAGGTGTGGTTTGTGGTGGATCCACGGCCCTCGGGTTTCTCCGCGACTGAGGAGTAGTCGGTTTCAGGGTACTTGGTTTTTCCGGCGATGGGGTCGCCGGAGTGGTGTCTTTTCGGGTTTGGTGGTCCCGGTTGTCAGATCGGTTAGTTGCAGCTTCAAGTTTAGACCCCGTTCGCTTGCCCTTGTCTCCATCTCCTTCGATGCCTTCAAGTCTCGTTTTCGTTTTTATCCGGGCATTTTATCCCTGTGCCGCTGCTCCCCCGCTTGTTCACCACTTGTTCGTGAGTTTCTAGCGGTTTGTCTGCTTCGTGACTCTAGTTGAATATGTGGTATGGGTGATTCCGTGTTCGGGTTAGGGTGGTTTGCGGTGGATTTTGGTGCTCTTGGTTTCGAATTTCGGGTCATCAGAGGTTTCGATTCGTGGTTCGTAGTTTTTGATTGTTGATTCGTGGTTCGTGGTTTTTAATTGTTGATCCGTGGTTGTCGCTTTGTGATTGTCGATTGGTTTCGATTGTGGTTCGTGGATATCGGTTGTGATTCGTGGTGGTTGCCGACATATGTCGATTTATGTATTCGTGGTGGGTTTTTTGTCAAACTTGTGTTGCGATGAAGACCTGAAGTCGTGATTGCTTCGTGTTGTGTATTCGAGTTATGTAATGTTTTAGTCGTGATGTTATAGGTTGCCAACTAATCTGTATTGTCTTGTAGATTCGTGTTCACTGTAGAATGTTCAGCGGAGGTTGTGTTATGGAGGTCGTGTTGTGTATTCGAGTTATGTATTCCCTAGCATCTTGCTAGTTTTTTAATTTTAATATAATTATTGCCTTTCGAAAAAAAAAGATAGCCAACACTTTCTAGTTTATATTAATATATTAATTTATTTTTATGTATTTGTAAATTCTACTTAATGGTCATTTGATAAAAAGTTCTTTCTTGGTGGGGTATCGATTCGGCCAACCTTTCTTTTGACAATATCGTTCGCGGTTCTAGTCCTTTACAATGTTCCGGTTTGGGTGCGAAATGGCAAGATGTGGAATGGACATGTAGCTATCTCATTTGAAAAAATAGGAATCAAAAAGTTTTCAAGAAGTCGAATTGATCACCTCCGATTGCGTTAAGTGATTCAAGTTAAAAGGTATGAATGGATTGTGAAGCGATGCAAGGCTAGAAAGATCGAATGACATGATTGGTTACATAATCCACAAACGTAAGTAATGTAAATGGTTTCGTGTTAAAGCTTCGTGCAATTGTCGTTACTAGCGTAGGATTCTAGGTCGGTATATTTACGTTTAGTATCTTGTGATCCTTATTGTAATTTGGTGCGCTTATTTTGAGATATACATATTTTCTACTTTTCCAAAAAAACTTAATGGTCATTTATAATATAGAAAAAATGCAAAAAACACTTGAAAGATTTATAAAAAAAAATAGTATCATCTAATATGGAAGGACGTTTAAGTTCAAATGCTTCTAACAAATTTTAAATCTAGCTCTACTTCTTTATTCATGACTAAAAAATATAAAGGATCTTCCTTGAATTTCTGAAGATATAACAAAAACTATGACCCTAATTAAAGCGATAAAATTATGAGACTTTGTTTGCAAAAATGACATGTCAACCACGTGATCATTGGTTTCTGATTAAAAAGTAGATAAAAAAAAGTTAGACGTTTTATCGTAACTATGAATTTTGAAGAATTTTTGTATATATGTAATTAATCATGGTTAATAAAAATTGTGTACTCAATTTATTTTTAGTATTATTTGCTGACACCATTACCAATGATCAAAAATCTTGGCTCCATCCCTATTTACGTCAATGATCTCTACCTCTAATGTCCGTTAAAACTTTGTTATATATAATGATGTCAACTTAAAAAAATACTATATCTTATAGGTAGAAAGAGACTCTAAACTCATGGTCCTATTACAATATAGTTTAATCTTTTTCTGAATACTTAACTTTCTATTTTCATCATACTCGGTAGCCAACTAGTGGCTTATAGGAGTTATAGCTCATGGTGTCACGGAAGAAAAATAGTTTGAATTTTTTTTATTGAATTTTTTTTTTTGGTAAAAAATATTCTTTAAATTATTGATGACACCATTAAACTTAACTGTAAGACCACATATATTTTTCAAATATATAGTTTTTCTTTTATATTTTTTAACTAGTTGGACCCTATATATTTTTAAAAATAAACGACAATTAAAGTAGTATTCACATAATTATTACTGAAAAAATTTCAGACCCATGCCCATTGAGTAACACAAACAAAAACAAGATATAAAGTGGCTAGAAATTTAGTTGGAACTTTGAAACCTATGACACGAATTTAACTACACTCCAAAATTTACATTCATAAACAAAAATTGTCTTGCAATATAGTACCGATTATTGAGTCTAATATGAATATGAATATGAATATGAATATGAATATGAATATGAATATGAATATTTACAATGAGACATACAGTCATACTGGAAATCAACAAAGAGGACACATCCAATTCCAATCATATCTGTTAGAGTATTAATATATTTGGCCCAACCCGATTGTATTGTGTGCTCGGTCCGTTAGAGTTTAGTTTAGGGTTTGATGCGGTATTTATAGCGATACAAGGTAACCAAGAAAACCCTAACGGACCCAAGCCCACAATCGGACTTGGCCTAACCTAATATGTCTAACACTCTCCCGCAGTCCGAACGGCGAAATCGCGAAGGTTAGGACTGGAAGAAAACATAAATATAAAATAAACAAATAAAAGTAACTTCTTTTATTTTCTCTTGTTTGATGCTCCAAATAGACAGATATTCGCGGATGTGGTTGCATAATGTTTGACTGCGTATTCCTTTCCGTAGCGTATTTTTTTTCTTTTCTTGTACGTCGCCGCTTGCTTTGCCTAAGGATTAAGCAGCACTTGGGCATAGAACTTTTGTCGACGATAATAATCATCTTCAACACTGCAAAAGAGAGTTTTTTTTCTATATTCCTCTTTTTTTTTTTTGGTTTGAAACTTAGTCAAGCTAGGCAGCTCAGCCTCACGCCGATTATTATTGTTATTATTATTATTATTAGTATCGTACTAACACGATAAGAAATAAGAAAAGAAAGGATAAAAACGCAAAAGCGGCGTTTCAAAAGGTTCTTTTATTTGCTGTCATTGGAGCATCGAAAGGCAAAAGCGTATGTTTTTTTTTTTAATATTTAAGAAATAATAGAAAGAAAAATAATAGATGTATGGCGAGGAACATCTAGTCAATTATTAAAGAATATGTAGTGGACGTTTTATAAAAAACAGAAGTTGCACGACTGACAATTGAGGTGGCGGTGAGCCGATAACTATGTAGTAGGAAGAATAAATAATAAATAATAGGTAGAAGGAGTCTTTCAAACTGGGTAGGATACAAACTGGAGTAATAAAAAAAATGCTACAAAGGGTAGGGAAGGACAAATGCTACGGCCATTTAGTAGATGATATTTGACGGGGTGGCAAAGATGCAGCGGCACGTGGCGGCCGACTAGGTCTCGAGATCGACCTGCTCTAATACCATGTTGAATAATAGAATTCCCCATCAATATTATTGATTATTGATGCGGTATTTATAGATTACAAATGATGCCATCAAACCCTAAACTAAACTCTAACGGACCGAGCTCACAATGCAATCGGGTTGGGCCAAATATATTAATACTCTAAACAATATCTTTGTGGTTGCCATTGACAAAAGTCACCTTATGTATAAAAAGCCCAGAAATGACATAAGTAAGCACAACTATATAAGAGGGGGGAGGGGATACAATTCCAGGTGTTAAATTGACAAAAAAAAGTCCGTTATGGGTATGAAACCACTCTTGAAATATTGTACAATGATCTACATATCCTAAATGGAGTTTTTTGATATGGCATTTGCATATCAATCGGCTCCTGAACAAGTGCAATCTCACTAATAGAGGCGTGGTTGTTAGTAGCGTCATCTACTCATCCTATGATCGTGACTTTGAAGACTTATCTCATATTTTTTTTTTTTTCGAATTTGAAAGATTGCATCACATATTTGGTCCTTCAACTCCTCCTAGACTGATTTTCCGATCCCCATACGACTTCATGTGACGAATTTTGGCATTGGATGACAACTTCCTTTCAGAATTCAAAGTATACATAGGTGTTGTTTGTTTTTCAGTCTGAAGATCTTATTATGTCTTATGTATACGCGCCTGTAGACATTTTTACTGTAGAGTGTTTATTTTTCTGAAAACATAAGATAAAATAATGTCTTATGTCTGCAACCTCGCAGACTTAGAAATATGCATCTAAGTATTGCAGACACAACTAAGTTGTTTTGCAGACATAAAAAACAAACAATCTTCAGTATTCAGCATACAGACATTTAAAATCACATCTTTACATACATGTTCCGCAGATCTTTAGACAAAAGCATCTTCAAAAACAAACATACATTATGGAGGCCATTTTTTGAAACAATTTGGACTATTTGGGGATATAGGAACATGGTCACCTCTAATTGTCCTGTGACGACCCGAAAATTTCCGAACAAATTTTTACTTTTATCTTTATATTATTCCGACACGATAAGCAAAGTTTATTAAGTTAAATCTCAATTATTTTAAACCATGTTCATACATTCATTTAACCTCGACCAAATTCCAATGATTCACGAACCATTAAATGAACATATATGATTAGGTATGTATATGTGTGTATATTATAACTTGAAAATGTCAATAAAGTATTTAAACGAATAATACTTTACATGAACGTATTTGTTTCAATATGATTAGCGATGGAATTAGAAGATAATATCAAATGATTGAATTATCAGATACATTGAATTATGATTACGAGTCTCTGTTGAGAGGTCCACTTTGATTTAGGAAACTTTTCCTTTTTAACGGTATTCGGAATAATTGGTAAAGTGATTTATTAGAAGGAACAAAAGTGTCAATTAACGGGAACTAGACAAGGGTTAGTGGAGATTCCCGTTTGATTTTCAATTTATGCCCTACAATAATTGCCCCGTGACTTTGATAAGATAAAATTAATTAACCTACATATTATGTATAGTGAAAGTGAAATTTAGGGAATATAGGTAAATTAGAAAATAGATATTGACAACTTAAATAAATCGACATTTTACATTAAGATGATTCCTTACGTTTGATTTTTCTTTTAGATTTAATCCTACGAGTCATGATTAAACTGGAAGTTAAAAACTTTGAAACCTGATATGATTCATGTGTGATTTTACGTTCATAAACGAAAACGTCTTTTTCGATATAATAGACTTTTTAAGAACGTCTTATGACATAACAACTTCTACTATTATAACTTTTGTAATAAAATGATTTTTGGATATAAAATAATTTGGTTATTAAAATGTTTTTATGAACGTTGTATATAAATGAATTATATTAATTTTAAACTTTAAAATTCAAATGTTACGAAAGAGTAATTCTTAATATTTAAACGATTTCTAAATATATAAATTTTGAATATCATTAGTTTTGAAAAACTATATATTATATTAAGTAAATAGTTCAAATTTATATTTCGAAATGAAAATATAAATATTTTAATTTAGTCATAAAACGTCCTGATTTAAAATAAACATATTTTGATAAACAACGAGCCACTGATTTATAGAAGCAAATGACCACAACGCTCAATTTTATAAGATATATTTATTATAAAATAATTTATCGTTGAGTAAGTCAAATTATTGATAAAGGTACACGTCGTGAAACGTAAAAGACAACTTTTCTTAACGTACGAGAATGCAATCGAGAAACCGAAACCGCGACCATAGTCGTGTGTCAATGTACGAGTCTTTGGAACTAAATTTACAAATTAACTATGCACATAAATATAATATAATGTATAATTAATTATATAAAATAAATATATTATATATTAAATAAATATATAAACCGTCGGCACAAGAAGTTGATCAAGTATGAGCTGGTGGACATAAGGCCGCAATCGCGGTACTTCTTAGCACAAGAGCTCTGCAGTCGCGGAGCTGATGAATCCAGTTGAGGCTTATAAAGCTCGATCACCTCCCCTGCCGAATCATTTATCAATCTATCTCTCTAAGTATATAGGTTATAGCTATGGAGGTGATGAGTATGGTTCATGGGTATAGCTCGTGAGGTCAATCTAGTGTTTATCATCTCCGTTGCGTCTACGTACTTTCCTGCAATACTGAATCTCAATATTGATACGTGAGTACTCATAATTCAACTTTTATATATTAATAGTGTATCCTTGACTAGTGCTCGAGTATATAGGATTATGCATGCTTGTACTTTTGATATTGCCATTAGTTAGGTTATGTTGAATCCTGAATTAGTTACATATGCAGTTGAGATAAGGTATAAGATATGCATGTCGTTGGAAAGCTAGCGAAAAATTAAGAACTTTTCATTTAGATATCGAATGGTTTCGATGAACGGATTAGAAGTTATAGTCAATTGAATCTTTGTATTAAAAATGATTATTATTATCGTCGTTATAATTTTTATATAATAATAATAATAATAATAATAATAATAATTATTATTATTATTATTATCATTATCAATAAAAAGTATTATCATTAAAAATTGTTTTTTTATTATTATTACTATCGTTATTATTGTTAAAGTTATAATTAAGTAATATCATTAATATTATCATAATATTTATTATCATTAGTATTATTATAATTAAAGACTAATATTAGTAACACCTAATTATTATGATTACTATTATTATTATCATTAACATGAACGCGATATAAAAGACGATTAAAAGCTATAAAATGAATCGATTAGGAAATAAGGAGTATGTGTATCATGATGAAATTAAAATATCGTAAGATATTGATTTAGATAAAATTATCGTTCCTATTTTTATTATTACTATTATTATTAAAGGTATCGTTAATATTAAAACTATTATTTTAATAAAAATTATCATTTTAATAGAAATGTCATTGTTATTATGAAATATCATTATTATTATCATTTTAAATAGAGCTATTATTTTAAAGTTAATATTAAAAAGTATCGTAAATATTAAAGTTATCATAATCAGAATTATCGTTTTATCATAATATCATTTTTAGTAAATATAAATATTGAAATTTTTATTAATAGTATAAAAATAATTATTATTACAAAATAATATAACTTTTACTTATTATTATTATCAACGTTATTTTATCAGATAAATATGTAATACAAAGATATTTTACTACGTGTAATATAATTACGTTAATACTACCTATCATATTATTTTATGATATTAAATGAACTTTATAAATTATATTACTTAAGATATATAAAAGTATAATTTTATTATATAAATTTAATAATAAATGAAGTATATTATTTACTCTAGTAAATATTTTAAAAATACTTAAAAATATAAAATGACGATATTTAAACTATATAATAATCATGTATAAATTTTAAAAATCATTTTGAGTCAAATTGACTTTTGTTGACTTTTGCATATTAGTCTCGAGCATTAGGATTGTGGTACACTATGACTTGACCTATATTGTTAGACAAATATTGATCATTATATAAATATATATAATATAGATTCGTGAATTCGAGGCCAACATTGCATTGTTCAATATCGTCATATGTATTTTTACTACAAAATACAGTATTGTGAGTTTCATTACTCCCTTTTTATTTATATTTTTGAGACTGAGAATACATACACTATTTTTATAAATGTTTGACGAAATAGACACAAGTACGCAAAACTACATTCTATGGTTGGATTATTAAACCGAATATCGCCCCTTCAAGTCTTGTAACCTAAGAATTAAGGAAATGACCCCTAATTGATGCGAATCCTAAAGATAGATCTATCGGGCCCAACGAGCCCCGTCCAGGGTATGGATGCTTTAGTACTTCGAGGTATTATTTAGTATATTAGCTGCGATCTGTATACTAGGGGATATTCTATATGCATCTTGTTAAGGTCGGTTACCAGGTGTTCAATCCATATGAATGATTTTTATCTCTATGCCGTGTGAAATGCCTGATACGAGATGATGTTTATGAGAAATGGAATTTAAATCTTGTGGTCTATTAAAAATATGAAATTGATGGATTATGATAAACTAATGAACTCACCAAACTTTTGGTTGACACTTTAAAACATGTTTATTCTCAGGTATTAAAGAAATCTTTCGCTGTGCATTTGCTCATTTAGAGATATTACTTGGAGTCATTCAAGACATATTTCAAAAGACGTTGCATTCGAGTCGTTGAATTCAACAAGATTACTATTAAGTCCTTTATAGTTTGGATATATTATGAAAGGGTATGCATACCTGTCAACTTTCGATGTAAATTAAAGTTTGTCTTTTAAAACGAATGCAATGTTTGTAAAATGTATCATATAGAGGTCAAATACCTCGCGATGAAATCAACTATTGTGAATCATTTATATTGTATATGAACGGGTCCTTTCAGTTGGTATCAGAGCGGTGGTCTTAGCGAACCAGGTCTGCATTAGTGTGACTAACTGATAAGTCGTTAGGATGCATTAGTGAGTCTGGACTTCGACCGTGTCTGCATGTCAAAAGTTTTGCTTATCATTTTGTGTCAAAAAAAATCATCTACTTATCATCCTTAGGAAATTACATGCTTATCATTCTTATCTAGACACGTGTTGCTACATTGATTGCATGAATAGTGTATAGACAAAATTCATATCTTAGCGTATCTGCTAAATCATATCTTATCGAATCTATTACTGTAAACTTTGCCTGACATATCCCGTAAATTCCTCCATACACTACGAAATCTTTTGCTCTATATATATAAATATTCTATGTAGTTAGAATATCATCCAATATTCGAAAATCATTTCATATCGAAAAATCCTTTATCCAATCGTACGAAATGGAATTCGTCATCAGTTCAAGTCACTCAGATTCCGAAATGGAATCTCACTCAAGCTCTGAAAGCAGTGTGACCGGAATGAATAAACCAATCAGCCATCATTTATTTTGGATGAATTGGGGATGAGTTCGTAGTCTCCTCAATCATTGGAGACAAGAAGAAGGCGATCCTTTCCATCCACCACATTACCCTCTTGGAGAAGAACCTGAAGCACTTACCGGCGAACCTGTTCGAAACACCACTTTCTCTCTCATTTCCAGAGTATCTCGTCACGATTATATATTACATCAAATTTTAGACTTTATTTATCCGCTCGTCCGAACCGACAATCACCCCGGTATAATAGAAGAAGTCAACGAGCTTCGCGCTCGGGTAGTGGCTTTGGAGAACATGGTGCAAAGGTTACAAACACCAGCAGCAACATCAGCAGCATAACCAGTACCACCATCATCAACGTCAACAGTACCATTACCACCCCCAACCACAAACGCATTATAAACCTCAACTTTACAAGATGCCCCACGAGCACCAATGTCATACGCTCTGTAGATACCAAGGAATACCAACAACAACAAACGATGAAGTGTTGATTCATAACTTCATTGAAGAAACATTCTGCGACGATTATGTAGTCTCTGAAGTCTTAGAGATTATCTATTCTAATTCTGACCATAAACTAGATGAGTGAACGGAGACGGTAGAGTAGAAACTTTGAGCGAAAAAGTGTACGATTTACAAGTCATACTTGTTTTACCAACAGCATCAACAGTACCGTAACATCACCAGCACAGTCAGTGCCGTCAGCATCGTCAGAATCAACAGCACCCATAACATCACGAACTCCGACAGTTCAAGAATCACCGTGGACATCATTATGAATCAATAACGCGTATATTGTATCAACGAGTCATGAAGTATTAACTCATTCTCCCTGAAGAAATTTTATGTATATTTTATATATGTAACTTTTGAGATCAAAATAAATCTTTCCGTACTAAGCTATGGTGTGTGAATCTTAACTACTCGGTTAATTCATATTACTAATATGCTATGGTGTACATCTTTCGTCAGCAACTTAACCATCATTAACTAAAATCTCTGTCTCAATTCAATAAATTCCAATTAATAATAAACCAAGTGTATTATTCAAACATATGTTTGATTTTACAGTTTCATCATCAATATACTCAAAACTTTTCAAAGAACATCATTCGTACCTTGCGAAATTTACAAGAGTTCCACGAACCAAACATCATACATCAACAAATAACGAAGTATTGATTCATAATTTCAATTACATTGAAGAAATACTCTGTAAAAGTTATATAACTTCTAAAGTTTTAGGGATTACTCAATTCTAGTTTCAATCGTAAATCAAATGAGTTTAATTTAATATTAACTCATTAAATCTATGTTACATCTGAAGAAGAAAAAAATTAACTTGCTATTCCTTTTCAGAGTAGCAAATTCTGTCACAGCTCCAACAAGTCAACATCCATTTTTCATCCGAAGTAGCTTTATTATAACCCTGATATATACGATCACCCTTATCGTTATTGTTACCAGAGAACCTTTTATATTCCACAACATTATCAGCAGATGTACCAGTAACTCGTTACCCCTTTGGCGTAAGTCTCTCAGAAAAATCATTATATGTACTAATTGAAACCCCATCATTTACTTATCTGCATCTTATAACTAGAATTGCCATACGAATCATCGAGAATTAGCAATCATTAGTTTGAAATCTCGCAACAATTCTACGCCAACAGTTATACATATAACATCTATCTCCTATACTTACGTACCTCGAATGTGAAGTTTCTGAAAAACACCCTGAACTGTGGAATAGTTCTCGAAATGTTGATGAAACAGCAAAAAC
The DNA here is from genome assembly GCF_046630445.1 of Rutidosis leptorrhynchoides. Taxonomy (NCBI): domain Eukaryota; kingdom Viridiplantae; phylum Streptophyta; class Magnoliopsida; order Asterales; family Asteraceae; genus Rutidosis; species Rutidosis leptorrhynchoides. The sequence goes on along the minus strand of NC_092336.1, from coordinate 549,166,442 downwards.
TATAAATGACCTTAACAGTAACAAGTTTGATGATAAAAATAGTGTGCTGGAAAAACTCAGAAAAAGAGAAGGTTTGGAGCTGGAAAACGGATTGAGCAAAGTATGAAGGAGGCTGTGGACAAATCACAAAGACTGAACCTGTTTTCAAATAATCTAAATGATTCAGTATCTGCTGAAGTCATTAATGAATACCTTACTCCTGACTCTAAACCCATGCGGACAATATCCTTCTCTGATATTAGAAATTCTAAGATATCATCGTATCTTTCATTATAAATATCCTCCATATTTTTGAAGATATTTTTATAGCTATTCTTATCTGAAAACATTTATCTCCTCGCGTTATCTGTATCATCATAAAGGAAACTATTTTAGTTTCTAAATTCTGAAACGTTTAAATTATGAATGTTTTGAAGTAGTGTTGGGAACTGAAGCATGAGTTAGTATAATATAATGACACTTGATCAACGTGATTATATTACAGTAATTCATGCTGAGTTTCTAAACGGAACGTGATGATTCACAGATCATAACATCATTATGTGCTATGTTACATGACTCTTGTATTCTATTTAACCCCTAAAATATCAAGTAAATATTTCTTGATGATTCGGCCTTTTCGGAGGTATTCTGGTAATTTGACAAATCAAGATCGTGCCATTACCATTTCTTTCTTAGAACATTAACAATGTTCATTCCAAAATTCATATTTGCGAATTCTGGACCATTACAAGCGGTGCTTAATCGCAAGAAAAAGAAACGAAAGGACAAAGCTCCGAAACAGAAATTGGAGTAATAAATCGCAGCAAATAAAAGAGAGTATTAACTGGGGATGACAATAATTATAGAAGACATAAGCAGGGACATCGAAATATAAGGGAAGATATAAAACCCAACAACAACCCAGAAACTATAAACCGTAGATATTGATGCATATAGCAATATAAAGACACGGGAGAACTAAAAACACTATAAAACCAAGAGTATAGTAGAAGTAAATAGATTCTTCCGGCGGTAGATGAAAAAGAAGAACGACAGATATGAAAGTGAGGAATATATCAAGAAGCAAAACCGGATGAAGCATATTGACGAATGCTTTAAAGTATGAATTGAGGAGAAAGAATAGAAGGTGTGAGTTGTAAGGAAACGAAGGGGTGGGATTTATAGTAAAATATTCGACAGAGTAATCAAAACGGATGATCGCATTTAAAGCGGACTCTAATTCCCTTGATTACCGAAGAATCAAATCTTAATATGAAGAATTTCCTCCAAATCTCTTGAATTTGGAAATCAATCCTATCTACGTCAAAAGATATGACGAATCTATACCTACTCATTTCATCCTTTGGTGATAGCTTAACTCATACTCTTCATATAATCAAATTGTTTTATCCATATCACTCAATGATGATAAAACTCTATTTATCAACTCATAATTATCATGAAAACGTTCTTATTGTTATCCATGACAACCTCTATCAAATTTTGGGGACGAAATTTCTTTAACGGGTAGGTACTGTGACGACCCAGAAATTTCCGAACAAATTTAAACTTTTATCTTTATATTATTCCAACATGATAAGCAAAGTTTATTAAGTTAAATCTCAATTATTTTAAACCATGTTCATACATTCATTTAACCTCGACCAAATTCCAATGATTCACGAACCATTAAATGAACATATATGATTAGGTATGTATATGTGTATATATTATAACTTGAAAATGTCAATAAAGTATTTAAACGAATAATACTTTACAAGAACGTATTCAATATGATTAGCGATGGAATTAGAAGATAATATCAAATGATTGAATTATCAGATACATTGAATTATGATTACGAGTCTCTATTGAGAGGTCCACTTTGATTTAGGAAACTTTTCATTTTTAACGGTATTCGGAATAATTGGTAAAGTGATTTATTAGAAGGAACAAAAGTGTCAATTAACGGGAACTAGACAAGGGTTAGTGGAGATTCCTGTTTGATTTTTAATTTATGCCCTACAATAATTGCCCCGTGACTTTGATAAGATAAAATTAATTAACCTACATATTATGTATAGTGAAAGTGAAATTTAGGGAATATAGGTAAATTAGAAAATAGATATTAACAAGTTAAATAAATCGACATTTTACATTAAGATGATTCCTTACGTTTGATTTTTCTTTTAGATTTAATCGTACGAGTCATGATTAAACTGGAAGTTAAAAACTTTGAAACCTGATATGATTCATGTGTGATTTTACGTTCATAAACGAAAGCGTCTTTTCGATATAATAGACTTTTTAAGAACGTCTTGTGACATAACAACTTCTACTATTATAACTTTTGTAATAAAATGATTTTTGGATATAAAATAATTTGGTTATTAAAATGTTTTTATGAACGTTGTATATAAATGAATTATATTAATTTTAAACTTTAAAATTCAAATGTTACGAAAGAGTAATTCTTAATATTTAAACGATTTCTAAATATATAAATTTTGAATATCATTAGTTTTGAAAAACTATATATTATATTAAATAAATAGTTCAAATTTATATTTCGAAATGAAAATATGAATATTTTAATTCAGTCATAAAACGTCCTGATTTAAAATAAACATATTTTGATAAACAACGAGCCACTGATTTATAGAAGCAAATGACCACAACGCTCAATTTTATAAGATACATTTATTATAAAATAATTTATCGTTGAGTAAGTCAAATTATTGATAAAGGTACACGTCGCGAAACCTAAAAGACAAGTTTTCTTAACGTACGAGAATGCGATCGAGAAACCGAAATCGAGACCATAGTCGTGTGTCAACGTACGAGTCTTTGGAACTAAATTTACAATTTAACTATGAACATAAATATAATATAATATATAATTAATTATATAAATTAAATATATTATATATTAAATAAATATATAAACCGTCGGCACAAGAAGTTGATCAAGTATGAGCTGGTGGGCATAAGGCCACAATCGCGGTACTTCTTAGCACAAGAGCTCCGCAGTCGCGGAGCTGATGAATCCAGTTGAGGCTTATAAAGCTCGATCACCTCCTCTGCCGAATCATTTATCAATCTATCTCTCTAAGTATATGTACTCCGTAATAATTATTTATTTTATTATTTATATTATTATTATTATTATTATTATTATTATTAAGATTAATAATTAATAATCGTATTATTAGTAGTATTATTATTATTAGTATATACATAAAATACTTCGACGAGGTCATGAGTGCATTATTTTCAAAACGGATTTTACGAGCGGGATAGGGCTAAGGAAATTATGGGTTATAGCTATGGAGGTGATGAGTATGGTTCATGGGTATAGCTCGTGAGGTCAATCTAGTGTTTATCGTCTCCGTTGCGTCTACGTACTTTCCTGCAATACTGAATCTCAATATTGATACGTGAGTACTCATAATTCAACTTTTATATATTAATAGTGTATCCTTGACTAGTGCTCGAGTATATAGGATTATGCATGCTTGTACTTTTGATATTGCCATTAGTTAGGTTATGTTGAATCCTGAATTAGTTACATATGCGGTTGAGATAAGGTATAAGATATGCATGTCGTTGGAAAGCTAGCGAAAAATTAAGAACTTTTCATTTAGATATCGAATGGTTTCGATGAACGGATTAGAAGTTATAGTCAATTGAATCTTTGTATTAAAAATGATTATTATTATCGTCGTTATTATCGCCGTTATAATTTTTATATAATAATAATAATAATAATTATTATTATTATTATTATTATTATTATTATTATGATGATTATTATTATTATTATTATTATTATTATTATTATTATTATTATTATCATTATCAATAAAAAGTATTATCATTAAAAATTGTTTTTTATTATTATTACTATCGTTATTATCGTTAAAGTTATAATTAAGTATTATCATTAATATTATCATAATATTTATTATCATTAGTATTATTATAATTAAAGACTAATATTAGTAACACCTAATTATTATGATTACTATTATTATTATCATTAACATGAACGCGATATAAAAGACGATTAAAAGCTATAAAACGAATCGATTAGGAAATAAGGAGTATGTATATCATGATGAAATTAAAATATCGTAAGATATTGATTTCGATAAAATTATCGTTCCTATTTTTATTATTACTATTATTATTAAAGGTATCGTTAATATTAAAACTATTATTTTAACAAAAATTATCATTTTAATATAAATGTCATTGTTATTATGAAATATCATTATTATTATCATTTTAAATAGAGCTATTATTTTAAAGTTAATATTAAAAAGTATCGTAAATATTAAAGTTATCATAATCAGAATTATCGTTTTATCATAATATCATTTTTAGTAAATATAAATATTGAAATTTTTATTAATAGTATAATAATAATTATTATTACAAAATAATACAACTTTTACTTATTATTATTATCAATGTTATTTTATCAGATAAATATGTAATACAAAGATATTTTACTACGTGAAATATAATTACGTTAATACTACCTATCATATTATTTTATGATATTAAATGAACTTTATAAATTTTATTACTTAAGATATATAAAAGTATAATTTTATTATATTAATTTAATAATAAATGAAGTATATTATTTACTCTAGTAAATCTTTTAAAAATATTTAAAAATATAAAACGACGATATTTAAACTATATAATAATCATGTATAAATTTTGGAAATCATTTTGAGTCAAATTGACTTTTGTTGACTTTTGCATATTAGTCTCGAGCATTAGGATTGTGGTACACTATGACTTGACCTATATTGTTAGACAAATATTGATCATTATATAAATATATATAATATAGGTTTGTGAATTCGAGGCCAACATTGCATTGTTCAATATCATCATATGTATTTTTACTACAAAATACAGTATTGTGAGTTTCATTACTCCCTTTTTATATATATTTTTGGGACTGAGAATACATACGCTATTTTTATAAATGTTTGACGAAATAGACACAAGTACGCAAAACTACATTCTATGGTTGGATTATTAAACCAAATATCGCCCCTTCAAGTCTAGTAACCTAAGAATTAGGGAAATGACCCCTTATTAACACGAATCCTAAAGATAGATCTATCGGGCCCAACGAGCCCCGTCCAGGGTATGGATGCTTTAGTACTTCGAGGTATTATTTAGTATATTAACTGCGCGCTGTATACTGGGGGATATTCTATATGCATCTTGTTAAGGTCGATTACCAGGTGTTCAATCCATATGAATGATTTTTATCTCTATGCCGTGCGAAATGCCTGATACGATATGATGTTTATGAGAAATGGAATTTAAATCTTGTGGTCTATTAAAAATATAAAATTGATGGATTATGATAAACTAATGAACTCACCAACCTTTTGGTTGACACTTTAAAGCATGTTTATTCTCAGGTATTAAAGAAATCTTCTGCTGTGCATTTGCTCATTTAGAGATATTACTTGGAGTCATTCATGACATATTTCAAAAGACGTTGCATTCGAGTCGTTGAGTTCAACAAGATTACTATTAAGTCATTTATAGTTTGGACATATTATAAAAGGGTATGCATACCTGTCAACTTTTGATGTAAATGAAAGTTTGTCTTTTAAAACGAATGCAATGTTTGTAAAATGTATCATATAGAGGTCAAATACGTTGCGATGAAATCAACTATTGTGAATCGTTTATATTGTATATGAATGGGTCCTTTCAGTTGGTATCATAGCGGTGGTCTTAGCGAACCAGGTCTTTATTAGTGTGTCTAACTGATAAGTCATTATGATGCATTAGTGAGTCTGGACTTCGACCGTGTCTGCATGTCAATTTTTTTGCTTATCATTTTGTGTAAAAAAAATCATCTACTTATCATCCTTAGTAAATTACCTGCTTATCATTCTTAGTCTAGACACGTCTTGCGGCATTGATTGTATGAATAGTGTATAGACAAAATTCATATCTTAGCGTATCTGCTAAATCATATCTTATCGAATCTATTACTGTAAACTTTGCTTGATATATCCCGTAAATTCCTCCATAAACTACGAAATCTTTTGCTCTATATATATAAATATTCTATGTAGTTATAATATCATCCAATATTCAAAAATCATTTCATATCAAAAAATCCTTTATCCAATCGTACGAAATAAAATTCGTCATCAGTTCAAGTCACTCAAATTTTGAAATGAAATCTCACTCAAGCTCCAAAAGCAGTGTGACCGGAATAAATCAACCAATCAGCCATCATTTATTTTGAATAAATTGGGGATGGGTTCGTAGTCTCCTCAATAATTGGAGACAATAAGAAGGCGATCCTTTCCATCCACCACATTGCCCTCTTCGAGAAGAACCTGAAGCACTTACCGGCGAACCTGTTTGAAACACCACTTTCTCTCTCATTTCTAGAGTATCTCGTCACGATTATATATTACATCAAATTTTAGACTTTATTTATCCGCTCGTCCGAACCGACAATCACCCCGGTATAATAGAAGAAGTCAACGAGCTTCACGCTCGGGTAGTGGCTTTGGAGAACATGGTGCAAAGGTTACAAACACCAGTGTGAAGACCCGTCCAAATCCATTCGGACGAAGTCCATATCGATTATAAATGATTCACAACAGTTGATTACATCGCGAGGTACTTGACCTCTATATGATATATTTTACAAACATTGCATTCGTTTTTGAAGAGACAATCTTTCATTACATCAAAAGTTGACGACATGCATACCATTTTATAATATATCTAACTATAATTGACTTAATAATAATCTTGATGAACTCAACGACTCGAATGCAACGTCTTTTGAAATATGTCATGAATGAATCTAAGTAATATCTTTAAAATGAGCAATTGTACAGCGGAAGACTTCTTTCATACCTGAGAATAAACATGCTTTAAAGTGTCAACCAAAAGGTTGGTGAGTTCATTAGTTTAACATAAATAATCATTTCCATCATTTTAATAGACCACAAGAATTTCATTTCCAATTCTCATAAATACGTCCCATGCATAGAGACAAAAATAATCATTCATATGGATTGAACACCTGGTAACCGACATTCACATTATGCATATAAGAATATCCCCATCATTCCAGGATCCTCCTTCGGACATGATATAAATTTTAAAGTACTAAAGCATCCGGTACTTTGGATGGGGCTTGTTGGGCCCGATAGATCTATCTTTAGAGTTCGCGTCAATTAGGGTGTCTGTTCCCTAATTCTTAGATTACCAGACTTAATAAAAAGGGGCATATTCAATTTCGATAATTCAAACATATAATGTAGTTTCGATTACTTGTGTCTATTTCGTAAAACATTTATAAAAATTACGCATGTATTCTCAGCCCAAAAATATAAAGGGTAAAAAAGGCAAATGAAACTCACCTAATGTATTTTGTAGTAAAAATACATATAATGAATTTGAACAATGCAGGGTTGGCCTCGGATTCACGAACCTATATCATTTGTATATATATTAAAACATATAATCGTAACTGAACGAATTTATTTATTAAAACTTATTTTGATAATAATATTTATAACTATCTTATTATTAATTGTAATCTTAAATAAATACTTTTGTTAATAATAATCATAATTGTAACCAGGGTTAGGATAATAATAATAATGGGTAACTAATACTTGCATTAATAATACTTATAATTCTTATAACTATGATATTAATAATTACAATAATGCTAATAATATCAATACAACAATAATCATAGTAACAACAACAATAATAATAATAATAATAATAGTAATAATAATAATAATAATAATAATAATAATAATAATAATAATAATAATAATAATAATAATAATAATAATAATAATAATAATAATAATAATAATAATAATAATAATAATAATAATAATTTTAAAAGGAAGACTACCTTTAAAGCCTTAAATAAAAAGAATGCACCAAGTGAGGATCGAACCCGAGACCTCTCGTTAAATCAAAACACTTCTAACCATCAATCCACTTCCAGTTTTCTGATTAATGTTACGACCCAGATATATATGAACCATTTCTGTTTTTAAACCGTAAAGCCCAACTGAATTTATAAGCTAGACCTCGGCCCAACTGAATTTATAAGCTAAACCTCGGCCCAGCTGAATTTGTAAGCTAGACCTCGGCCCAACTGAATTTGTAAGATAGACCTCGGCCCAACATGTTGATTCAATCCAATAGCATGTTGGTTGTGGTTAGTTATTTAAAAAAAAGATGCTGCACACGCTGGGATCGAACTCATAACCTCCTGTCTACATAACCAGCCTCTACACCATCCATCCATCCTTACTTTTCTGATTAGAACCCGTTTTCAAAGTTAAATAACCCTACTCTTTCTGTCTCCTTTCTTCATCTTCGTTTTCACAGGCTCGAATCACTAAAACCCATAATAATCAGGCTTGTGAATAATTATTGGATTTAGGTATTAGAACAGAAACATATACGATTTGATGTGAATGATTTGAATAAAAAAAAATTAAAATACCAGCAGTAGCAGCAACGAAGATGAAATAAACTACTCAAACTATGATTTTGCAATTCACATGATTTTAGCTCATTTTCTCTACATGAAACAGGTTACAAATACCCTCTTGAACCCTTCTGTACCCTTAATTCAACTTAAAACATAAAAAGAAATTCAAATTTTGTTATGAACACAATTGTTGACTTTTTTAGAAATCAAGTTTGACTCACGCATTGGAACTCGATAATTGAATTTGAGATTTGAAACTTTGCAGATATTTCGAGTAGGAGATTTCAAACACAATTGCATTTTTACATTTTGGAAATTTGTTTGAATTCGAAGTTTTGGTTATCGTGTTTCAAAACAGAGGTGAAAGAGCTGTTCTTATTATTTTCTATTAAATTTGATCGAGTTTAATTGATTGTACAAGTTATAGAAGGTGAAAGAATTTCTAAACTCCTAATTGAATTATCTTATAAAGCAAATTACAGACGACAGGAAATAATCAAAAGGACAGAAAGTAAAAATATAAAATAAAAAAGGTGAATACGATATCTAACAGGTTTTGTTTTGTTTCAGTGATGGAATCAAATCTTGTAATCAGACAAAGGGCAGGAAACAAATTACATATGGATTGATAGTAACATTAAACTGGATCGTACTCTTTTTCTTCATATATAAAGTTATATAATTAATATTAATAAATACATAATAATAATAATAGTTATATAATTAATAATAATAATGGTTAACAACAACTTTAACAAAACAGATAATAATAAATAAAAAAATGATATTAATGATAGTAATAGAATTAATATTAATGATAATAATATTAATGATAATAATATTAATAATAATAGTAATCTTTAATGAAATGGTAGTAATATTTAATAATAATATTAATTCTAAAGCTAATATTAATATACATATTAATAATAATGAATATAATAATAACATGTTAATTATATTAAAATTTGTAATTCTATATATATTTGTGTATATATTTATATATATATATATATATGTTACTGTATTTAGATATATCTGTTTATATATATTTCTGTATGCATATATGTATTGTATTTAGTCTCATTAATTATTAAATATAACTATAATAATACTTCTTAATATCATGTATAATAATAACATATTATAATAATGTAGTGGTAATAATAATCATACTTTTGATAATAATAATAATAATGTCTATGAGTTTTATTACAATAATATTTAACTTGTAAATAAATTTGATATAATACAATTTATTAATTGTATTACATTTACTAATTATAATATAATGAATCTTTAATTTATAATATTATTTAATGTATAGGGTTCATATATATGTATATATATATTTCTTTACAATTGATCGTTCGTGAATCGTCGGGAGTAATCAAAGATCTAATGATTTCATAAAATTGTTTAGAAATTTTGAGATTCAACCTTACAGACTTTGCTTATCGTATCGAAATCAAATAAGATTCAAGTTTAAATTTAGTCGGAAATTCCCGGGTCATCACAGTACCTACCCGTTAAAGAAATTTCGTCCCGAAATTTGAGTGAGGTGGTCATGGTTAACAATAAAAATGTTTTCATGACGAATATGAGTTGATAAATTGAGTATTATCATCATTGAGTAATATAGATAAAATAATTCGATTAATCGAAGAGTACGAATGAAGCTATCACCAAAGAGTGAAATAGGAAAGTAAAGATTCATCTTAACTTTTGACAGAGTCAGGGTTGAATTCCTGAATTCAAGGGATTTAAAGAAAATCTTCGAAATCTAAAAGATTTGATTCTTCGGCGAGTAAGGAAATTAAGATCTCTATAATTAAATACGGTGATCTGCCTCGATTACTCTGTCTGATATTTTCACTATAAATTAAGCTCTTCCGTTCCATTATTCTTACCATTCCTATACTTTCCTTCTTAGTTCATACATCCAAAAGATTGTGAAAATGCTTGATCCAGTTCTAATCCTTGATATTTTTCTAATCATCATTTCTGTCATCCTTCTTTTCAATCTTCCATCAAAAGAATCTGTTTACTTCTACTATTACCTTGGGGTGATACTATTCTTAATTATACCGTGTCTTTATATTGCTATTCGTATTAATATCCATGGTTTGTAATTTCTGCGTTGTTGTTGAATTTTATATCTCCCCTTATATTTCAATGTTCCTACTTCTGTCTCTTATAATTATTGTCATCCACAGTTAATGCACTCTCTTATTTGCTGCGATTTATACCCCCTTTCTATTTCGGAGCTTCATGCTTTTGTTTACTTTTCGCAAGTAACGGTCCAGAATTCATAGGTATGGAGTTTCGAATTATCATAATATACAAGATAGAAAGGAAAGGTAGTAGCACGATTTGTTTTGTCAAATTACCAGAAGTTACGGAAAAGACAGAACCATCAAGAAGATATTTTCTTGATATGTTTAGAGGTTAAGTAGAATGAAAGAATCGTGTAACATGGCACATAATGATGGTACTGTGAATCATCACATTCCATTAGAAACTCAGCATGACTTACTGTAATATAATCACGTTGATCAAGTGTCATTATATTATACTAACTCATGCATCAGTTCCCAACATTACTTCAATAACATTCATATTTTAAGCTCGAAGTTTACAGAATATAGAAACTAACAGTTTCTATATGATGTAATACTGATAGCACGAAGAGGTTAATGATTTCATATAAGAATAGTTATAAAATATCTCCAGAAATATAGAGGATATTTATAATGAAAGATACGATAATATCTTTGAATATCTGAGATCAGAGGATGACGGAGACTATTGTCCGCAAGGGTTTAGAGTAAGGAGCAAGATATTCGCTAAAGACTTCAGCAGACATTGAATCATTTGGATTCTTTGAAGTCAAACTTATTCTTTGTGATTTGTCCACGGTTTTCTTCCTAGTTTCGCATAATCTGCTTTTTCGGTACTAAATTTTCTATTGAATGTTTCAAATATAATGATACACAGGAAGCATGAGGAGGTATATAATTTCGGACGAGAATATTTATGAAAATATCCTCAGAAATATCGAAGATATTGATGATGATATTTTGGGAATTTCTAAGTTCGATGGTTGATGGAGAAAGATTTTCCGCAAGATTTTAACATGACTTCGAAGCAAGATATTCTCTAAAGATTTCAACGGATCCATAATTATCTGGATTCTTTGAATATAGGGTATGGTCCTAGTATTTGTCCTTGGTCTCCTTCATGGTTAACTTTATCTGTTTTCCAGTTCCAACGTTTCTGAGCTTTTCCAACATATTATTCTTTATCATCAAACTTCCGACGACTAAGGTCGTTTACGGTTGCCTACAGTTTCTGCTACTTCATTCAGCTTTTTCAAAGTTCAATGTATTGATTCGTAAGCTGGGTGCCTTTTTAAAATTTCAGAATTGAAGATCGTAATTCTAGGAGATAATTGTTATATGTATACATATAACTATTGATGTAGAAATACTACGAGATTCGAAATACTGATTGCTGATTCTCGGTAATTGGTAGGTCAATTATTGTTACAGGGTATAGATGTATACATGATGGGGTTTCAATGAATATAATGATTTTTTGGAAAGTCCAAATTCATTGAAGTTACTGGTAAGTTTGCTGCTAATGCGATGGAATATAAACGGTTCCCCGGTAACGATGATGACAGGCAAACTTATATATCAAGATTATAATAAGGCTAATTCGAATGGAAGTCGAAGTTGATTTGCTGAAGCTATGACAAAATTGGCTAATTGGAAAAAGAGTTGAAATGTTATTTTCGGTATTAACAATGCCAAAGGAGCTAACACAGACACGTGTTAAACTTTTACTTAGGGTCCGAGAGTTTTCATGTGCATAACTATATGCATCAATCTTTTCTTCCATAGATGAAGTGCGGTCGGTTCATCCTTTCAATTGAGGTGTTTTTAAGAATCATGAAAGGTTTGAACGCAGATTAGAATTGTCAAGATACTAATGAGGTTTAAGATGAAATCAATTGGCAAACTTGAAGAATCGTTTAGTTTCATATGTTATAATCAATATTTTAATTCATTTTAATTTGTCCAAAGTGGGTAATCCACAGTTAGCAATCTACAGTTATTAATTTAATAATTCATATACAGTTTATAATATTCGAATTAATTATTACGTATTGTGACCCGTATACATGTCTCAGACTCGATCACAACTCAAAGTATATATATTATTATAGAATCAACCTCAACCCTGTATAGAGAACTACATCATTACTGCATATAGAGTGTCTATGGTGATTCCAAATAATATATATAGATGCGTCGATATGATATGTCAAAACTTTGTATACGTGTCCCGATATTTAAAGTGCGTAAAATAAATAACAGAAAATAAATGACGATAAATAAAGTGCGTAAAGTAAATAGCAGAAATTAAATGACGATAAATAAAATTGCGAGGATTTAAATTGCGGTAAATAAAATGTATTCAGTTAGCTAGGATTTTGTTAGCGTGGATTCTTAACAATATTTCTCATAGTTAATTTGTTTGTTTCTAACAAATTTTTATTTTATCAAATGTTTTCTTCATTATGCCACTTGTTGGATTCTGATAGGTCAAAATTCAAATATGTATTTGAATGAAAATGGTTATTCTGCGATGAACGGATACGTATATCAGTGGTTGTAAGTAGGATAGTAAATGACTGTTGAATCAGCTTTGAAAAATGTACAGTGTAACTTATTATGGTGAAATCTAAATATTCCTCGGGTATTACCTACCCGTTAAAATATTTTCACCATTAACCGTTTGTACAAAGGAATTTTTAGTTACAATCTTTATGAAAACATATATACATATATATTTTCTTCAGATGTAATCATGGATTTAATGAGTTAATATGATATTAAACTCATTTGGTTTATGGTTAGAACTAGAATACATAATCTCTAAAACATTAGAGATTACATAATCGCCATGAAGAACGAAGATAATTGATGTAGAACGATACGTAGAACGATGATTATACTCGAGGTACAAAATGAGATTTTGAGGCATGGATTGTTGATGGTACTGGTATTGGTGTTGGTGGTACTGTTGGTGCCGGTGATTTGCTGAAGCTGGTACGTTTTGCACCATATTTTCTAGATTGATTACTCAAGCGCGAAGTTCGTTGTCTTCTTCTATTACTCCGGGATGATTGTCGGTTGGAACAAGCGGATGAATAAGGTTGGGAATTTTGGGATATCATACAATCATTGTGAGATATCCTGGAATTGAGGGTAAATATGGTTTTTCGGACTGGTTCGCTGATAAGTGCTTCAGGTTCATTACCAAGAGATAAATTCGGTTGGTGAAAAGGATCGCCTTCTTCGCATTTCCATTGATTAAGCCGACTACGAACCCATCAGATAAATTAGGGATGGCTGACTGGTTGCTCCATTCCGGTTACACTGCTTTCGAAGTTCGAGTGGAAATCCATTTCGGAATAGCTGTTCGGAATAACTATCGGAATAGCTATCGGAATCTGAGGGACTTGAACTGGTTGAGGAATTCATCTCGTACGATCAGATGAAGGATTTTCGATAAGGAATATATTATAGGATGTAGATTAGTACCCTGCAATACATGATTTACATATGCATATATAGTACTATAATCCCATAAGTTACGGAGGAATCTATGGAAGCTGTCAGGCAAAGGTAACAATAACAGATACGCTAAGATATGAATTTATCTATACACTGTCTATGTAATTAATGCAGTAATATGTGTCTAGACTAAGAGTGATAAGCAGGAAATTTTTGACACGAAATGATAAGCAAAACTTTTGATATGCAGACACGGTCGAAGTCCAGACTTACTAATGCATCCTAACGACTTATCAGTTAGACACACTAATGCAGACCTGGTTCTCTAAGACCACCGCTCTGATACCAACTGTGAAGACCCGTCCTAATCCATTCGGACGAAGTCCATATCGATTATAAATGATTCACAACAGTTGATTACATCGCGAGGTACTTGACCTCTATATGATATATTTTACAAACATTGCATTCGTTTTTGAAGAGACAATCTTTCATTACATCAAAAGTTGACGACATGCATACCATTTTATAATATATCTAACTATAATTGACTTAATAATAATCTTGATGAACTCAACGACTCGAATGCAACGTCTTTTGAAATATGTCATGAATGAATCTAAGTAATATCTTTAAAATGAGCAATTGTACAGCGGAAGACTTCTTTCATACCTGAGAATAAACATGCTTTAAAGTGTCAACCAAAAGGTTGGTGAGTTCATTAGTTTAACATAAATAATCATTTCCATCATTTTAATAGACCACAAGAATTTCATTTCCAATTCTCATAAATACGTCCCATGCATAGAGACAAAAATAATCATTCATATGGATTGAACACCTGGTAACCGACATTCACATTATGCATATAAGAATATCCCCATCATTCCAGGATCCTCCTTCGGACATGATATAAATTTCAAAGTACTAAAGCATCCGGTACTTTGGATGGGGCTTGTTGGGCCCGATAGATCTATCTTTAGAGTTCGCGTCAATTAGGGTGTCTGTTCCCTAATTCTTAGATTACCAGACTTAATAAAAAGGGGCATATTCAATTTCGATAATTCAAACATATAATGTAGTTTCGATTACTTGTGTCTATTTCGTAAAACATTTATAAAAATTACGCATGTATTCTCAGCCCAAAAATATAAAGGGTAAAAAAGGCAAATGAAACTCACCTAATGTATTTTGTAGTAAAAATACATATAATGAATTTGAACAATGCAGGGTTGGCCTCGGATTCACGAACCTATATCATTTGTATATATATTAAAACATATAATCGTAACTGAACGAATTTATTTATTAAAACTTATTTTGATAATAATATTTATAACTATCTTATTATTAATTGTAATCTTAAATAAATACTTTTGTTAATAATAATCATAATTGTAACCAGGGTTAGGATAATAATAATAATGGGTAACTAATACTTGCATTAGTAATACTTATAATTCTTATAACTATGATATTAATAATTACAATAATGCTAATAATATCAATACAACAATAATCATAGTAACAACAATAATAATAATAATAATAGTAATAATAATAATAATAATAATAATAATAATAATAATAATAATAATAATAATAATAATAATAATTTTAAAAGAAGACTACCTTTAAAGCCTTAAATAAAAAGAATGCACCAAGTGAGGATCGAACCCGAGACCTCTCGTTAAATCAAAACACTTCTAACCATCAATCCACTTCCAGTTTTCTGATTAATGTTACGACCCAGATATATATGAACCATTTCTGTTTTTAAACCGTAAAGCCCAACTGAATTTATAAGCTAGACCTCGGCCCAACTGAATTTATAAGCTAAACCTCGGCCCAGCTGAATTTGTAAGCTAGACCTCGACCCAACTGAATTTGTAAGATAGACCTCGGCCCAACATGTTGATTCAATCCAATAGCATGTTGGTTGTGGTTAGTTATTTAAAAAATAGATGCTGCACACGCTGGGATCGAACTCATAACCTCCTGTCTACATAACCAGCCTCTACACCATCCATCCATCCTTACTTTTCTGATTAGAACCCGTTTTCAAAGTTAAATAACCCTACTCTTTCTGTCTCCTTTCTTCATCTTCGTTTTCACAGGCTCGAATCACTAAAACCCATAATAATCAGGCTTGTGAATAATTATTGGATTTAGGTATTAGAACAGAAACATATACGATTTGATGTGAATGATTTGAATAAAAAAAAATTAAAATACCAGCAGTAGCAGCGACGAAGATGAAATAAACAACTCAAACTATGATTTTGCAATTCACATGATTTTAGCTCATTCTCTCTACATGAAATAGGTTACAAATACCCTCTTGAACCCTTCTGTACCCTTAATTCAACTTAAAACATAAAAAGAAATTCAAATTTTGTTATGAACACAATTGTTGACTTTTTTAGAAATCAAGTTTGACTCACGAATTGGAACTCGATAATTGAAATTGAGATTTGAAACTTTGCAGATATTTCGAGTAGGAGATTTCAAACACAATTGCATTTTTACATTTTGGAAATTTGTTTGAATTCGAAGTTTTGGTTATCGTGTTTCAAAACAGAGGTGAAAGAGCTGTTCTTATTATTTTCTATTAAATTTGATCGAGTTTAATTGATTGTACAAGTTATATGTGATGGAGGAAGGTGAAAGAATTTCTAAACTCCTAATTGAATTATCTTATAAAGCAAATTACAGACGACAGGAAATAATCAAAAGGACAGAAAGTAAAAATATAAAATAAAAAAGGTGCATACGATATCTAACAGGTTTTGTTTTGTTTCAGTGATGGAATCAAATCTTGTAATCAGACAAAGGGCAGGAAACAAATTACATATGGATTGATAGTAACATTAAATTGGATCGTACTCTTTTTCTTCATATATAAAGTTATATAATTAATATTAATAAATACATAATAATAATAATAGTTATATAATTAATAATAATAATGGTTAACAACAACTTTAACAAAACAGATAATAATAAATAAAAAAATGATATTAATGATAGTAATAGAATTAATATTAATGATAATAATATTAATGATAATAATATTAATAATAATAGTAATCTTTAATGAAATGGTAGTAATATTTAATAATAATATTAATTCTAAAGCTAATATTAATATACATATTAATAATAATGAATATAATAATAACATGTTAATTATATTAAAATTTGTAATTCTATATATATTTGTGTATATATTTATATATATATGTTACTGTATTTAGATATATCTGTTTATATATATTTCTGTATGCATATATGTATTGTATTTAGTCTCATTAATTATTAAATATAACTATAATAATACTTCTTAATATCATGTATAATAATAACACATTATAATAATGTAGTGGTAATAATAATCATACTTTTGATAATAATAATAATAATGTCTATGAGTTTTATTACAATAATATTTAACTTGTAAATAAATTTGATATAATACAATTTATTAATTGTATTACATTTACTAATTATAATATAATGAAACTTTAATTTATAATATTATTTAACGTATAGGGTTCATATATATGTATATATATTTTTCTTTACAATTGATCGTTCGTGAATCGTCGGGAGTAATCAAAGATCTAATGATTTCATAAAATTGTTTAGAAATTTTGAGATTCAACCTTACAGACTTTGCTTATCGTATCGAAATCAAATAAGATTCAAGTTTAAATTTAGTCAGAAATTCCCGGGTCATCACAACCAGCAGCAGCATTAGCAGCATAACCAGTACCACCATCATCAACGTCAACAGTACCATTACCACCCCCAACCAAAAACGCGTCGTAAACCTCAAATTTACAATCTGCCCCACGAGCACCAATGTCATACGCTCTGTAGATACCAAGGAATACCAACAACAACAAACGATGAAGTGTTGATTCATAACTTCATTGGAGAAACATTCTGCGACGATTATGTAGTCTCTGAAGTCTTAGAGATTATCTATTCTAATTCTGATCATAAACCAGATGAGTGAACGGAGACGGTAGAGTAGAAACTTTGAGCGAAAATAGTGTACGATTTACAAGTCAGACTTGTTTTACCAACAGCATCAACAGTACCGTAACATCACCAGCACATTCAATGCCGTCAGCATCGTCAGAATCAACAGCACCCATAACATCACGAACTCCGACAGTTCAAGATTTCGTAGTACCTATATTATCTTTGTAATTCGTAGTACCTTGCAAGTTATTTTTAAAATTCTCACTTATAAAAAAATGAATATTATTTTTTTCCCGAAAAACTTAATAATCCAACTATTAAACTTAATAACATTATTTTTCTTGCTAGTTTTTTTTATGTCGAAAATTAGCTATCTATGATCTGAGTTTAGGTAAATTGTTATTCTTTCGAACTAATTCACCAGAATCTAAATAATTTTTTCCTGCAATGCTTCTGCTAATTAGATCACGATTGATATCTTCATAAATTAAATTAAAGATTTTATAAATCAATACTGTATAATATAATATGTAACTAACTTGGATTTTATATTTAAGTAAATTATATGGTCTTTAGTTGACTTTACAAGGGACTTTTTTTTATTACCTAAAAAGCTAATGACAAGAGTGATATCTGCTATCTGATTCATCGAATTACTGTTCACTTGCCTTTTTATATTTTTTTATATATATAAAAAAGAAAAACATATACACACACTCATTCACAATCGGTTGCCCTTTTTGGATATGGCCTTTCAGTTAGCATACTAAATGATTGTAGCTTATATGTGTCTTTTGATTGAGCAGCGACATCGATGCTATGATAGCATTTTATGAATTCATAAATTGATAAGCTAATAACAAGAGTGATTACATATTATCGTGATTCATCACCTGAAAAGCTAATAACAAGAGTGATATTCGGTATCTGATTGGTTGAATTACTGTTCACTTGGCATCTGATTGGACGAATAAATGTTACCTAAATGTGTTTTTGTTGGATTGTATAGTAAAAAAAGGTTATGATGATCGAAGTTGTTATCCAGACTCAATGATTGGGAGATATTGAAAATTGGACCGCATCCTGGCGAGGCAACACCCGAATGGCATAGAATTTGTGCAACCGTGTGTGTTGCAGCCATGGCGGATTTCGGATCTTCTTTTCTCCATAACTATCTATTCCAGATCTGAGCCGGTTTTTTTAGCAAAAATATCGCCTTTAAATATAATTAAAAGTCACTGATTTATGCGTAAACTTTCTATTCAACTGATCTCAACGGCTCCGCGAAAGAGGCAATTGTAAGCATATATTTTTCAACATTAACCTTTATGTATACGAAAACATTGTGTATAAATATGTTCATGATATTTTTTCTCGTTATTAGGCTAAACGGATCATGAGTGTGGCTAAAACCCAAGTAAGTTCATGTTCATATATGTCATTTTTTTATGTCAGATTTTGCTACATCTAGAGCTGATGATTTTCTTTACTCAGGTTTGGCTTATTTCCTTAGCCGTGCTCATATACGTCAATTGTTTTTTTCCCTTTCAAAGTAACATTACAATGGAATGATTTAGGGTTTTGTCACGACCCTACTTTTTCCGTTATCTTTTACCGTTTATTATTTAACGTCCGTTAATTGTTATTCGTGCCACGACATTTCTATGACCTATATTATTATTATTTTAGTAATAATATATTAATTATTATGTGTTATATAAATATTTGTATTCATATTTTAAATTGCACGATCCTACGTGTCGTGGATTTCTTTCCAGAGAATCTTTTCGGTTTTCAAACCAACGGTCAGACTTTTGGAATTTTTAAATCCAAATTATTTTATGAAATGCCCCGTTCATATCGATTATAAATGATTCACAATAGTTGATTACATCGCGAGGTATTTGACCTCTATATGATACATTTTACAAACATTGCATTCGTTTTTAAAAGACAAACTTTCATTTCATCGAAAGTTGACAAGTATGCATACCATTTCATAATATATCTAAACTATAAATGACTTAATCTGTCATTTACTTAATAATAATCTTTATTAAACTCAACGACTTGAATGCAACTTCTTTTGAAATATGCCATGAATGACTCCAAATAATATCTTTAAAATGAGCAAATGCACAGTTTTGAAGTCAAAGTATAGCTTTGAAAGATGTAGGAATCTAAGAGTGATGATACCAGTTATATCTCGAATTGAATTCTGAGATTTCCAAAATCAGAATATGTAATTTGATTTGAATGAGTATGGTTGTTTTGATTTTTATAAAAGAATGTATATTGTTTTGAAAGTAGGGAGTATAGTGGATGATTTGCTGAATCAGAATCTAAGAATGTAACATATTAATTGTGAATTTATATATCTCTCGGGTATTACCTACCCGTTAAAAGTTTCACAAGTAATCTTTTGTACAAGAGATTTTTATTACAATTTTAATGAAAATATTAATATGTATATTTTCTTCAAATGTAATACAGATTTAATGAGTTAATATCATATTAAGCTCATTTGATTTTCAGCTAGAACTAGAAATGAATAATCCCAAAAACTTTAGAAATTCCATAATCTTCGTAGATTATCACTTCAACGTAAATGAAATTATGAATCAATACTTCATTATTCATTTTCATTGATATTTACTCAGTGAATGATGTTGGTGTTCGTGGAATTCTTGTGAACTTTGCAAGGTACGAATGATGTTGTCTAGAAAGTTTCGAGTACATCGAAGATGAAAATGTAAAATCAAACCTGTAATTGATTAATACACTTGATTTATTATGAATTGGAATTTATTGAGTTTGGAACAGAGATTGTAGTTAACAATGGTTAAGTCGTTAACGAAGGATGTACATCATTGCATATTATTAATATGAATTAACCGAGTAGTATCTACCCTTATTCATTCATAACAGCTTAATATGAAAAGATATACTATGGTTTCCAAAATTTATATATATATATAAGTTATACATATAATTTCTTCAGTGGAAATGAGTTAATACTTCATAACTCGTTATTATATCCATAGGTGATTGTGGTGTTGATATCGTTGGTGGTTATGTAACTGATGAAGCTTGTAGTGTTACAGGTGTTGCTGGTGTTGGTAATACTGACGGTGATGCTGGAGGTACTGGCGGTGCTAGTGATGCTGACGGTACTGTTGATGTTGCTGGTAAACAAGTCTAGCTTGTAATTCGTGCACCATCCTTGTCAGGGTTTCTATTCTTCCCTGTATCATCTCTATCCATCCATTCATCTTGGTTTACATCTATGATTAGAATAAATAATCTTTAAAACTTTAGAGATTACATAATCACCGTAGAATATTTCTCCGATGAAGTTATGAATTAATACTTCATCGTTTATTGTTGTTGGTACTCCTTGATATCTATGGCGTGTGTGACGTTGATGCTCGAGGTACCGATTGTGATGTTAAGGTGTGGGATGCGGATGTTGCTGTTGGTGGTGGTAATGGTACTGTTGGTGTTGGTGATGGTGGTACTGTTGATGCCGGTGATGCTGCTGGTGCGTGTAACCTTTGTACCATATTCTCCAAGGCCACTACCCGAGCGCGAAGTTCGTTAACTTCTTCTATTACACCGGGGTGATTGTCGGTTCGGACGAGCGGATGAATAAGATCTAAAATTTGAGATAATATATAATCGTGACGAGACACTCTGGAAATGAGAGAGAAAATGGTGTCTCGGACAGGATCGCCGGTAAGTGCTTCAGGTTCTTCGCCAAGATGGCAATGTGGTGGATAGAAGGGATCACCTTCTTCTTGTCTCCAATGACTAAGTAGACTACGAACCCATCCCCAATTCATCCAGAATAGATGATGGCTAATTGGTTGATCCATTTCGGTTACACTGCTTTCGGAGCTCGAGTGAAACTCCATATCAAAATCCGAGGGACTTGAACTAGTGGCGGATTCTATTTCGTACTATTGAATAAAGGATTTTTCGATATGAAATGATTTTCTGGCTATCGGGTGGTATTCTAATTACATAGGATATATATATATATATATATATATATATATATATATATAGCAAAAGATTTCGTAGATTACGGAGGAATTTACTGAATATGTCAGGCAAAGTTTACAGTAACAGATACGCTAAGATGTGAATTAGCAGATACGCTAAGATATGAATTTTGTCTATACACTATTCATGCAATCAATGCAATAAGATGTTTCTAGACTAAAAGTGATAAGCAGGCAATTTCGGACAAAAATGATAAGCAAAACTTTTGACATGCAGACACGGTCGAAGTCCAGACTCACTAATGCATCCTAACGACTATCAGTTAGACACACTAATGCAGACCTGGTTCGCTAAGATCACCGCAATGATACCAACTGAAATGCCCCGTTCATATACATTATAAACGATTCACAATAGTTGATTACATCGCGAGGTACTTGACCTCTATATGATACATTTTACAAACATTGCATTCGTTTTTAAAAGACAAACTTTCTTTACATCGAAAGTTGACAGCATGCATACCATTTGATAATACATCCAACTATAATTGACTTAATAATAATCTTGATGAACTCAACGACTCGAATGCAACGTCTTTCGAAATATTCCATGAATGACTCCAAGTAATATCCTTAAAATGAGCTAATGTACAGCGGAAGATTTCTTTAATACCTGAGAATAAACATGCTTTAAAGTGTCAACCAAAAGGTTGGTGAGTTCATTAGTTTATCGTAATCAATCATTTCCATAATTTAAAAGACCACAAGATTTCATTTATTCAATAATCATACACTCGTAAGTGTTTAAAATTCATTTATATGGATTGAACACCTGGTAACCGACATTAACAAAATGCATCTAGAATATCCCCAAACATATAAACATCGAAGTACTAAAGTAGTTCAAATTCTCTGACTGGGGCGTGTCAAAGCCCATAGATCTATCTTTAGGATTCGCGTCAATTGGTGGCAATTATAATAAACACCAATTCTTAGGCTACCAAGTTCAACAAGGGCGATATTCAGTATAACAATTCAACCATAGAATGTAGTTTCGATTACTTGTGTGTATTTCGTAAAACATTTATAAAAGCAGCGCATGTATTATCAGACCCAAAAATATATATTGCAAAAGCATTTAAAAAGGGAGCAAATGAAACTCACAATACTATATTTCGTAGTAATAATGCATATGATGGTATTGAACAAGTGCAAGGTTGGCCTCGGATTCACGAACCTATATTAATTATATATATTTATATGTTGGTCAATATCTGTCTAACAATTTAGGTCAAGTCGTAGTGTATCACAATCCTAATGCTCGAGATTATCATGCAAAAGTCAACAAAAATCAATTTGACCCAAAATGACTTCCAAAAATTCATACGTGTTTAATATATAGCTTAAATATAGTTGTTATATACATTTAAATATATTTATCAAATTTTATTAAAGTAAATAATAATACAAGTCATTTATTAATAAGTAAAAATTTATATTATAATTTTTATATAAAAATATACTTTTATATATTTTAAGTAATAAAATTTATACAGTTCACTCAATATTATAAAAACATGGTGGTATGTATTATTAATGTAATTATATTACGTGTGGTAAAAATATCTTTGTATCACATATTTGATTGATAAAATAATATTGATAATAATAATAATAAGTAATAGTTGTATTTTTTTGTAATAATAATAATAATTATTATTATTATTCTACTAATAATAATAACAATATTTATATTTACAAATGATGATATTAATTATGATAAAATGATAATTCTAATCATGATAATTATAACGATACTTTTTAATATTAACTGTAATAATAATAATATCTTATATAATAGTAATAATTCTATTCAAAATGATAATTTTTAGTATACTAAAATGATAATAAAAATGATATTTTATAATAACAATGACATTTCTATTAAAAATGATAATTTTAATAAAAATGATAGTTTTAATATAAATGATACTTTTAATAATAATAATAATAATGATAAAATTAATGAAAAAGGATATTTTTCTCTTAAATCAATATCATACAATATTTTAATTTCATCATGATACTTATACTCGTTATTTCCTAATCGATTTGTTTAATAGCTTTTAGTCCTCTTTTAAATCGCATTCATAATATTGATAATAATATTAGTCATAATAATTAGATGATGCTAATATTAGTTTTAATTGATAATGATACTAGTAATAATAATAATAATAAATATTAATGATAATACTAATACTAATATTAATATAATCAATAATATTAACAATAACTTTTAATGATAATAATGATAGTAATAACAATAACAATTTTTAATGATAATATTTATACTAATAAAGATAATGATAATACTAATAATAATAATAATTATTTAGACAATAATAATAACGACGATAATAACGACGATAGTAATAATAATAATTATTTTAACAATAATACTTAAAATTATAGATAATTCAATTGACTACATCTTTTAATTTGTTCATCGAAACTATTCGATATCTAAATGAAAAGTTATTGATTTTTCGCCAGCTTTCCAACGACATGCATATCATATACCTTATCTCAGTAGTATGTGTATTAAACTCATGATCTATCATAAACTATTTAACGACAAAATTAAACATACAAGCATGCATAATTATATATACTCGAGCACTAGTCAGGGATACATTACTAATATATAAAAGTTAAGTTATGAGTGCTCACGTATCAATATTGTGATTCATTATTGCAGGAAAGTATGTAGATGCAACGGAGATGATAAACACTAGTTTGACCTCATGAGCATACTCCTGAACATTATCCATAACCTCCATAGCTATAACTCATAATTTCCTTAGCCTTATCCCGCTCGCAAAACCCATTTTGAAAACATGCGAGCAGAACCTCGTCGTAGTATTTTATGTATACTAATAATATCTTGAAATAATACAGAGTATATATATATATACATATATATATATATATATATATATATATATATATATATATATATATATATATATATGTGTGTGTGTGTGTGTGTGTGTGTGTGTGTGTGTAAATCGATTGAGAGAGCTTAGAGAAATATATTTTCAAGTTTCTATGAAATAATGAAACCTATTGAATTCTATTTATAATAGATTTTTAAATTATTAAAGTGAATTATTAAAGTATAAATTATTAAAGTGAATTATTAAAGTATGAATTATTAAAGTGAATTATTAAAGTGAATTATTAAAGTATGAATTATTAAAGTGAATTATTAAAGTATGAATTATTAAAGTGAATTATTAAAGTATTAATTATTAAAGTGAATTATTAAAGTATGAATTATTAAAGTGAATTATTAAAGTATGAATTATTAAAGTGAATTATTAAAGTTAAAGTAAAGTAAAAGTAGAGTAAAGGTAAAGTTAAAGTATAGTAAAAGTATAAAACTATATACGTATAATACGCGTATAAATATATATAATATTAATTTAATTCGTTATATATATTTAATAAAATAAAATATAAATATCGTTATCTTTATCATACTGGTTAAGTAATGAGTTGTCAAAAGTGGTTCTAGATATGTATAAAAGTTATATACGTTTTAATAATAAATAAGTTCTTTTTAAACTGAAAACGTTTTTGTACGTCTGAAACTAAATCAAATAAATATGATAATTTTGTTTTCCAAAACTAAATATATTTAAGAATCATTTTGTCAAAAGGTTAAAATAATCGAAATCGTTATATCATAAAACGTTTATATATATTCATAATAGGTTTCAAGTTTTTAAATTATAGTCTGTTGGTGAAGCATGGGATAAAGTCCAAAGGTTAAATAAACGTATGAAATCATCTTAATGAAAAATGTCGAGTTACTTAACTTGTCGATATCCAACATCTAAGTTATTTACACTCCACGTTCTTACTTTCATATTAAATAAAATGAAAGTTAACATAGTTATCTTATCAAAGTCACGAGGAAAATATTATAAAACATGAATTGGAAATTAAACAGGAATCTCTACTAACCATTGTCTAGTTTCCGTTAATTGACATATTTGTTCTTACTTATAAATCGCTTTACCATTTTTCGAATGTTATCAAAAAGAATAGATTTCTTAAATCACAGTGGACCTCATAACATAGACCCGTAATCATATCACAATGTATCTGATAATTCAATAATTTGATATTATCTTTTAATTCCGTCGATAAATATATTAATCATATATTGAAACAAATACGTTCATGCAAAGTATTATACATCTAATACTTTGTTAACATTTTCAATTAATATAACTATATATTATATATACATATCTATATACACATAAATGTTCGTGAATCATCGAGCACAGTCAAAGGGTAATTGATTACATGAATATAGTTCCAAAACTTTTTGAGACTCAACATTACAGACTTTGCTTATCGTGTCGAAATACTATAAAGATTAAGTTTAAATTTGGTCAGAAATTTTCGGGTTGTCACATTTTAAATATGATATTTTAATATCATATGATTACTTATAGTGTTTATATATTTTATTCATCACGTATTTCTTATCTCTCCGAAAAATCAATCGCGTAGTAGCGTTTTCGCGTTTCGGGTTTCGATCGGGCATTCGGGCTAGAAGCAAATTATCAAAACATCAAAATGGCCCACTAAGGGGCCCACCCCTCACCAAGTTCGGCCGACCCTTTAGAGGGGGGAAGCCTTGCATTTGTTTCACATTTTTGCAATTTTATTTCATCTACATTTTATCACTAGTAACCTAATTTTCATTTTTGCTCTCATCTCCTCTCCTCCCTCCCTTGTAGCCGTCGCCTACCACCACCATTAACATCACCATCTTCTTCATTCAAGCAATCAAATCAAAGGATTTTTCACATATTCGGATTCTACACAACAATCTCTACGCGCCTATACTCTTTGATTCTCGATTAGGGTATAAACTCTAACCCTAAATTTTTGATTTTCACTTTATTTTTCTATTTTTATATGTTATTATGATAGTATGATGATTGTATGTTGTTGTATTGTTGATTGTATGCATAGAAACACTTGTTATAGCATGATTTCGGTTTGATTGATTTGGGACAGCAGCTTGTTTGATCATTTATATAAAATTAACTAATTTAAATGTTAAATTAAAGTGTCTAGATGAGTTTCTATCATCAAGACATTAATTTTAGACTCCGGATTTATGTTATTTCGATTCCCGAAGCTCTAGATATGATTAAAATGGTGTTTTATTGAAATCAAAATATAAAACGAATTGTTTCATTTTTGGTCCGACTTTGTGACCAATTTTGTAGTCTTTAGGGTGTACTAGTGTGTTAGGATTGATTATTGGATGAACATTCATGTTCGGGTCATCGAAATCCGAGCCACGTATCACCCGTTATGACTAAAACATGTTTTTGAACGGATTAAAGCTCCAAGTTGAATGGTGGCTGTTGATCACAACTTGGTGGCTGTTCTTGGGGTGTTATTGAGTACACTAATGTGTCGAGTGGGTTGGTTAGGCGAAGATATATATAAGACTCGCCGAAAACCGATTCCCGGGGCTCAAGTTATGACTCGATGAACTTTTAATTAAAACTTATGGTTATAAAATAAGACTTATGATATAAATAATGATTTTCATTATTAATATATTACTTATGATATAAAAAGTAATTATTTTAATTTAAGACTTATGATATACATATTTATCATATCATTTATTAATTACATTTTGATTAAATAAACATTTAATTAAACTTATGATTAATAATACTTTTATTATTAATGAAAAATACTTATGATAAGTATTAAACTTATGTTACGAGATTATTATAATAAGACTTATAATAAGGATTAATTAATTATTTAATTATATTAAGACTTAATTATTATTTAATTATAATTTAATTATTAAATACTTATGATTTAATAATTTTAATTAAAACTTATGATATGATTAATAACTCATTATTAATTAATAATACTTATGATAAATTTATTATTAATTAATAATACTTATATTATGATTAATATTTAATTAATTAATTAAATACTTATGTTATATTAATTATATCATTTAAACTTATGTTAACTTTAATAATTCATTTTAATTTAATTAAACTTATGATATGACATAATTATACATATATGGCTTTAAATAACATTATAACTTATATTATTAATATAACTTATACTTTAAAATTTAATGTTGACTATGTTTGACCAAGGTTGACTTTTGAGTTGACCTTTGGTTGACTTTGACTTTCAATTGACTTTTGTTGACTTTCTAATTAAGGAAACTTTTCTAACCTATAAACTTTCCAAAAATAGTAACTTTCTAAATATGGAAACTTTCCTAAAATAGAAACTTTTCTAAAATAGAAACTTTCCTAAAATAGAAACTTTCCAAAAATGGAAACCTGCTAAAAATAGAAACTTTATAAAAATAGAAAGTACGTGTCCTTACGCTGTTCTGATCAAACCGAAGCATGTTGTGTGTTATTCTATGTCTACTTGCAACAAGTACTATAGCTATCATACTAAGACTTGACCTAAGTTAGTTATTTATATCGACCTGCTTTAATTATAGGTCGGCGTTGTGATCATTCTTGATCACTTTACTTCGTGCAGTTCACGTTTTCTGTGTTACTACTTCATTTTCTTTAAGGTGAGTTATAGTCTCATTTTTTTATTTTATATCTTTTGGGATGAGAATACATGCATTTTATTTTTTTATATTGGACACAAGTGGAAGTTGCTTTAAGTTATTCATTGTGAGTTGAACGAAAATATTCCCTAGCTTGGTAACTGTAATCACTGGTTTCTACTGGTGAACGCGAATCTTATGGATAGATCTATCGGGTTTGACAAACCCATTTCGTGCTAGTCGCGCTAGCAATTTTTGAAGACGGAATGTATTAGTACTTCGTAATTATTTGAAGATACACATGTTCAGTGTATATTGTGTTTGGTAAGGGTGGAATTGGTTAAGTGGTTACCAGGTGGCTCACGGGTTAATGGAATAATCTTTTATATGTTTTCGAGCATATAATTTTTGTGGTCCAAAATAAGGCTTTATGTTTTCAAACATAAATTTTTACGGTTTAAATTAAATATTGTTTGCAATATTAAACTTATAATTCACTCAACATTTTTGTTGACAGTTACTCGCATGTTTTATTCTCAGGTTCATGATTGATTGCTTCCGCTGTGCTTAGAGAGTCTGCATATTTATGATGGCAGCTTTTGTTAAACATTAACTTGCATTCTATTTTGATACATTAAATTGCGGGTGTTTGTTGACTTTGTTTTGGTCAACTTTTGATTAAGTATTTATGTATGGTTTTACATATTTTGGTAGGTTTCCTTTATAGAAAATCATTTTTAAATAAAGAGGGCAAGATTATTTATTAAATTCATTTTAGAGTTATGATCAAGTTGTGGGACCAAGATAACGATGGTCGTCAAGTGTATTTTGACGGGTCGTTAAAGGTTTATTGTTTGAATCATTATTTAATTTAAATTACTCTTTTTTTTTTATTTCTCATGTAGTGATAATTTTTGGTGGTTTATCAATTTAGACCATGAAAATTGTTCATAGATTTTATCAAGTTATTGCAGACACGAGTGGGTCACATATGAAGGTAAAGTTCTTGCCTTTTAAGAATGAAAGACTTAAAAGACATGTATTTGTATATTTGCAAGTAGTTGTATTCATTACTGTATTAGTAGGAATTGTATAATGGCATGTTGACATGGTGGCTGATGATGCTGGATACTGTACTCTTCTCATTACTGGTTATCCAATCTCTCAGTCAATCAGCTGGTATTTTTTATTTATTTATTTATTTTAATAATTTATGTCACTGCAATGAATTTAGCAGCTTACTAATTTGGTTGAGTGCCTAACCTACTTTTCATCAGGTTCACGTATCAGGTTCACCGGTATATATATTTCCTTTTAATTTATGTTTGCTTTTATGACTTTGATTGTTTGTTATTTACTTGATATTGTAATATTGTAATTTTAATATTGTATTATGAATATATCACAGGTCGTCAAAACTTTAAATCCGGATAGATGAAGCCATTTTGGAATGGCTACAGTCCATGTTTGGTTAAATATCAAACTGACTTTTTTTCCGTTACTTCAGAACGGAATGCTAAAACCATTTATAAAGTCGGAGCTTATTCCCGAAGGTATTGATGAGTCTGTGAAGGTAGTCGTTGCCAAGAGCCTTAGGGACATGGTATTGGACACTAAAAAGAATGGTATTTTTATTTTTTTTTAGTAAATATTCATTCTAATTTGTTACTAAAGAAGGTTGTTAAAGACAAGGGTGAAATTGGTTCTGCTTCTCAGAAATTTTAAAGAATGCAGTTGATGGTATTCCAGTTTTGTGACTATTGTAATATATCGCGTCTCATAAGCAGTCCTGCGTCGTCGGTATTTCGTAACCACTGAACGATCTACATATGCAGATTTTACGCCTCGCAATTTTCCGCTGCGTAGCGCGGCCCTCATATTTCTCGTTTAAATTAATATAATATAATTTGTAACTAACTTGAATTTTATATTTAAGTAAATTATATGGTCTTTAGTTGACTAAAGGGTCATTGACCTGGTGATATCGTGTTGACCCTTTTAATCAAGAGGTTGAGAGTTCAAGTCATGGTTGAGAGTTCAAGTCATGATGTGAACATATTTCGTGGATTATTATAAATATTTGTGTACATTGTGTGTGATTTTGCTTTTAAAAAAACTGATATATAAAGTAATGGAATGATAAAAACGTACCTAAAAAACTTTATTAAATTATTGGTTCGAGATATCATTACATATTTACCCTTATAAATTCCATTACATCTTAATTTTGACTTATATGTTAGACGATGATCAACTTTATTTCAACAATGCACATAAACAAATTGTTCTGGTACGCATCTTTAAAATATGGAAAACACTAATGACAGTTTTTAAAGTTGTCATTGAAAAATTAAGACATGTAAGAAATAGTTATACTTTAATATGAATTAACTACATCCTAGAAAATACTGAGTAACTACTTTATGTACCATTGTTTATTGCATCATTTTAATTTTTAATGACTAACCCTAAAGGGTTTATCATTAACATTTTCTTAAAATACAAGTCGCATTTAACTTTCTTTTTTTAAAGAATTGGTATTAAAAGGCACGAAGAAATACACAAAAAGATGCAACCGGAGCCACTCAAATACATCTATACAATAAGAGAGGGGCCCATACACAAAACAAAACTAGACAGTACACGAAGTGAGATGCAAAGACCGCAACTCAAAAGCTAAGTTAAGTCGTCAATCTAACTTTTTTCCTTTAAGTCGCATTTAATAAACATGCATAATCTTAACTTCAGACATGCTAATATTTTTTTCAATTCAACTATAAATTTTGTTTTGATTTTTCGTTTAAGTTAAAATATAACAACAACAAAAACAACAAAACCAAATATCACATAACTGGTGTGGTGTATGGAGAGGTGAGTTGTAGACAACCCTTCTTCTATCCGAGAATAAAGACAAGTCAGATAGAGAGATTGATTTCGAGTGGACATCCGGCCAATAAATAGGAAAAAGTTTTTAAAATATAAGATAAAATTAAAAATAAAACAAAGACTCCATTAAAATAGTAAAATTAAATTTTTATGGGTTTTAATTTGATTCGAGTAACTTTGATCCCTACAAAACAAAGCAATTAACAAAATTTTCCTACCTTGATTTAAAAAAAACTTAGTTTTCTTGCACAAAACTTGTATTAAATGTAATTTTCTTTCCGGATTTTTAGATTCAATTCATTCATTTATTACATTCCTATCATAAGCGACTTTTTTTGACATAATCCACATAACTATAATTTTGATGCTTACTGGAAATCATTTTTTTAAGTCTATAAACTGGAAGAAAGAAAATCATTTTGAAGCAAATCACACAATATTCAACAATATATTAATAAACATCAACAAAATAATTAAAACCAACTAACCCCAAAAAAGATCTCAATAACCTAAGCACACAAGTTATAAAGAACTTGATTGAATAAACTAAACAAGACAACCTTAATATTAATTATTACTACTCCATAAAAGACAGAAAACAATGATAATATCCAACCTTATAAATATAAAAATATCAAATCACTCTAAGATCACCAAAACTAATTAACCAAACCTTTCTTGATTATCATTAATAACATCTTCATCATTTTTAACATCCCCTTCAAGTTCATGCATTACAGAAGCATCATTCAACATTCCACCATGCATCATTGGCTGTTGAATCGCCCATTGATTCAACGTATCATTATAAACCACACCACCCTCATAAATCGGTTGGTCAAACTTCATCAACGAAGTCATTGCATCATTATTAAAGCACCCATAATAATCATCGTAACAGTTAACCAATTGAACATGATGATCAAGACCCATACCCATACCCGGATATTGCACCATACCCGGATGCTTGTTATCATATCCAGGCATTACATTATACATTGGTTGTTGTAACTGAATATTCATGTTTCTCTTCATGAGATCAAGATGATTTCGTACTTGATCTTCCTTTGTTTGTAAGTACATAGCGAATTCTCTCAACTGTAATTCATTCAAACCGTTTAATTCTTCAAACCACGTGGCGTATTTGGCTTCCAAGTTTCTTTTTCGAGCTTTAAGAAGCTCGTCTTCGATCTTTTTACTACGGTCTTCAAAGAAGTCTTTGAGATCATAAGTTCTCCTTGAAGTTTCACCGTTTTTCGACTTATAATTAGCGATCGTTTTCTTAAAGTGATCATAGTCGTTTTCGGGCCAGATTTCGGGCACGTTTGAATCAGGTGGGTAGATGATAATACCAATATCGACAGCACAAAGAGTGCTGAGTTCTTTAGCTTTCTTTTTGATCCCTTCCTTTCTTTTTTGGTACGTCGTGTTTCGTGTTTTGTCTTTGGATATGAGTTCCATTCTCAATTTCGCACGCCCCATCTGTACACATTAAAAAAACAGAAATAATTAATAAGAGCATATAAACTTAATTTGAAGAATGCATAAAATTACAAAAAGAAGGAATTGTTAATGAATGATAAATAACTTGATTTCACAATTTATCTTACAGTTTTTTTTTTTTTTTTTTTTTTGTGTTTTTTTTTTTTTTTTTTTTTTTTGAAAA
This sequence comes from Rutidosis leptorrhynchoides, assembly GCF_046630445.1. NCBI lineage: Eukaryota > Viridiplantae > Streptophyta > Magnoliopsida > Asterales > Asteraceae > Rutidosis > Rutidosis leptorrhynchoides. The sequence goes on along the minus strand of NC_092336.1, from coordinate 549,133,135 downwards.
CTAACATGAAAAATTAAGCAATAGTCAATTTACCTTTAAGAAGAGCTCGTTGATGTGTTTTTTAGGGATTTAGAGGATGAAGAAGATTAAGTGATAAGAAGATATAGTGCAAATGCTATATATTTATATATACACTTAATATTGTTTCCATTAAGAAACGAAACTTCCAAAATTCCGAAAATATGTTTCTTGCAAAAAAGTTCAAGATTTGGTAATTAATTGAAAAGATTATATTTCTGCAATTAAAATATTAAGTGGATTATTACGAGTATATAGTTTAGTCAACTGGGAAAATTAGGGGGTCTTGACTAAATGACTGTAATTTAATCAATTTAGTTACTCGTAGTATTGAGGTAAAATAAAAATGAGAGATCAAATTAATTGGTTGATGTTGTTCAAATTTGAATAAAAAATAAATCATTTTTTTTTTTTTTTTTCTAGTTTTGAAAGATCTTGTATCCGTCCAATCAAGTAATACATACAAAATTGATTTGAAATGTAGAGATTTTATCGAATGAAATTTTGCATTAAATTTAGTTTTTAGATAATATCGATGACGTTCATTCATAATTTAGCCAACTGTTATATTACATGATTTAGTGCATTCAATTGTCATATTTGTATAAATTCTGTTCGCTCAGTGATGATTCCGTTGCACCTTATGGTCTGTTCTATTCAGGATATGGATATGATGAGAAAAGATAGATTGATAGTTTAATCTTAAATGGAAATATAAAAGTATTCATTAAAGAGGAAATTAGATACTCCATATATATTTTAATTTAGAACGATTTTTACATGTGAGTAGATTGAATCACTCGTAAAGGTTGATGATCGTAAAAATGAATATAAAATAGTTTAAAAAGACTTATATTTTCCATATATAATCAGATATATAATTTCTGGTTTACATGTGCATATTTGTTTGTATAACTTGTGAACATTTCATATATACTTTATCAAAGATTTATTTGACTCGGAGCTAAAACAACATTTTTTTGTTACGAAAACTATTTAAGAGTGAAGTGTAAATGAATAAGTTGTTTTTTCCTGAGCTATCTAGGAAAAGAAAGTAAAAGTTATTGGAACCTAACGTGTTATTTCATGATTGTTTTCAACTATTCTTTTTGTCACCTTAAAATATGTTGCTAGTAAAGATTGATTCTGAAAACTCTTTAAAAGTAAATTGTTGATAATTCACATTCTAATAGTCATCATCATTTTAATTAGTCATATTTAAGAATCTTTGTTAAATGGTGGTCATTTCAATAACAAAAATAACGTTGCGATCGTTGATTACAAAAGGTTTTATGTTCGTGTACTTTTCATTTTTGGGTTTAAACTCTCTTAATTACTATTTGTTTGTAATAGGTAGCTAGCCACTACACATTTATTTCATATATACGTACTCGTAATACACCCATGCATCTTTATAAATCAATTTCAAACACCATTAGTTTATTTTAGTTGGTTTAATGGGAAGCCAATATGCTCGTTCATAGGGTTCCTCGCTTATAAGAAAGAAAAAAAATTTGTGGCATTTATGTTTTTTCTTTTTTTTCTTTCAAAACCAGCAAAATTTTATTATTACTAAAAAATATGATACAAAACTCGAAGACATAAAACTATACAAAAACTCGAAGGCATGAAGCTATACAGATTTGCACTAACTTATCTATCTATCGGCTACATCTAGATCGATCTCACAATTATGAACAAGGGAAACACGAAGAGAAAACCGAAAAAGAAAACCAAACGTAGAGATTAGCCCACCCCTACTCTAGGGTCACACAAACTAGGATTGGAGAGCTAAATATGCCAAGCTAGAGTATTTTTCTTAACCCGAGTTCGTATACATTCGAAACTCTTGCATTGGATTTCATCTAGAATTCTCGAGCTAGACGTAGAGATTTTCCCGAAGACTTTGTTGTTACGATTTTTCCAAATCAAGTATCCACTAATCCACTTGACCGCTTGCCAAATACTACCCAAGTTACCCGAATTCGAAAATGGAGTTGTATCATCGAAGATTTCACCTATAGAAAAAGTCGATACATTATCTATCTTCTACCAATTAAATACTTTATTCCAAATTTCCGAAGCGAAATTACAAAAGACTAATGCATGATGAACCGTTTCGAGACCATCATCACACATCGGACACCGTACCGAGTCGAGGTCGATATGTTTTTTTATCTAACTCTACCCGGGTTGGAATCCTTTTGCGAATTGATCTCCACACGAAGATTTCAATTTTCTTTGGCACTAATTTGTTACGGGAAGTTTCGCGAATTTGAAAAGAATTATTTAAAACTTTCTCGTCCACGTGTGCCAACACCTCACTGCTTTTGAAAGTCCCACTTGAATCCCACATCCCTCTCCATCTGTCGATTTCATCACCTCCAAAATTAGCCGATTGACACAATTGTTGAAGCTGCAGCGTCTCTGATTGTGATCTTCCAGTTAACTCTCTAGACCAACCCAATGTAAACAGCAATCCAACAGCCCACTTTTGAATCCTATCACCCACTTTTGCATCTTTAACCTATTCTAATTGGATTAGTCTCGGAAAAAGATCTTTGAACCTATTTTCACCAAGCCACAAATCCTTCCAAAAAAAATGTATCTCTACCATTACCAATTTCTTTCACAAACGATAGATTAAAGGATAAGCCAAGATTGGATAAATTTGAACCCGCTTGAATAATATAATACCAAATAGAACATGAATGATTAAAAGTAGAGTTTCCCAAACCCCCTCCCTCCCATAAATACTCTTAATTATTTTAACCCAAAACGCCCTATTTTCCACCCGAAAGCGCCACCACCATTTGGTAAGTAGCGCAAGGTTTTTTGCTTTTAAAGAACCAATGTTTAGACCCCGCATCGTAAGGAACAAGCAGATCCTCCCATTTTACTCAAGACAATTTATTAATGTCACCCGACCTGCCCCGAAAAAACTTACGACGAAGACCCTCGAGAAGGTTGATAACACCCGTACGTGTTCGGAAGAGTGAGAAGAAATACAACGGTAAGCTTGTAAGGACCGATTTAATTAAGGATAACCTACCCCCAAATGACATTGACCTAAACTTCCATCCCGCGAATCGTTTATTAAACTTCTCGACTACCAGTTTCCAATCATTCAATTTGTTCATCTTTAAACCTACCGGAAGCCCCAATAAGTAATCGGGAGGGATCCACCGATACAACCTAGCCGAGAAGCGAGTCCCTCGGTTTCCTCCTAACTAACTCCAATACCATAAAGTATGCTTTTCGACTTATTCACCTTTAAACCCGAGGCCTTTTCAAAACATTCAAGGATTTTCATTACATTGTAAGCGTTTCTCTTCCCCTATTCTTCGATGAATATTATGGGATCCGCATATTGCAAATGAGATAATAAAACTCTATCCGCCCCGATTTCGATCCCTTTCAGATGACCCCTACTACATGCAACTTATGTAAGGTAATTTAACCCTTCCCCGGCTATCAAGAATAGGAAAGGAGATAACGGATCACCTTGTCTTATACCTCTTTCAAGTGAAAATTCGTTTGTGGGTGATCTATTTACAAGTACAGATGCGGAGGCTGATTTGAAGCAAGCCTCAATCCATTTACTTCATTTTACTCCAAAACCCATGAGCCTCATTATGTCGAACAAAAAGTCCCAATTAACACTATCAAATGCTTTCTCAAAATCGACTTTGAAAATAAAGCTCTTACTTTTCCTTTTTTTCAAGTCTTCCACCGCCTCGTTTAGGATTAGTACACCATCTAGGATTGACCTCCCTTTACTAAACGCACTATGTTCCGATTCTACAACCTTTGGAATTAAACCTTTTAATCTATTCACCAACACCTTGGAAATGATCTTATAATATGCCCCTATCAAGCTTATTGGCCGGTAGTCTCCTAAAACTAGTGGGTCTTTCTTTTTGGGTATTAACGAGAGGAAAGAAGCATTGCATCCCTTTGTAATCTCACCCCTATCCCAAAACCACATTATGGCCTTCATTAAATCCGATTTCATCACGTGCCAATATATTTTGAAAAACAATAAATTAAAATCATCCGGTTCCGGGGCCTTGGAACCGCCGCAACCTTTGATTGCACTTAAAATTTCCAATTCAGTAAAAGGTACCTCCAAATTGTTCGCATCAGTGACTGATATTCTGTTTGGAAGTGCGCCTTCAAACTTTGGCATGTTTAACTCAGTTTCGGTGAAGAGGTTTTTGAAGAATCGAAATACTTCTCCCTCAATTATGTCCGCGTCTTCCTGCCAAGTCCCATTCAAAGTAATCCCCCCTGATGTTATTTTTAGACTCCCGTCTTTTGATTACCGAGTAAAAAAAAATTGTGTCATCGTCCCCTTCAATCGACCATTTTACTTTTGCTTTTTGCTTGAGCATTCTCCTCTTGACCGCATCTTTTTCGATCCATTGGCTTCTAGCATCCATCCATTTTCTTCGTTCCTCTTCGAATAGATCATCAGACTCGGCTTTTAATTCCGACGATTTTACCACCTTTTTCCAGATTCGACAGTTCCACATCAATAGACCCGTACACATTTTGACTTAAGTTCTTTAGTGCTCCTTTGACGTTTTTCATCTTTCTCAAAAAAAATGGTATACGGATTCTTCCCTTCAACCACCATATTCCAAGCATCTTCCACTACCGAGTTCGCACCTCTTTGTCTTGCAATAATATCGGACAGTGGTCAGATAATTCAATCGAAGGCGGACGTAGATAAGTCACCCCACATATTAGCGAATTTTTCCAAAACCAAAAATCCATCCAACTTGCTGAATTTAACCCTGTCGTCACTTATTCTAGTAAATCTCCTCCCAACTAAAGGTATTTCGATTAAAATTGAGTTATTGATGAAATTATTAAAACAATTCGCCCATCTTTCATGGAATACACAGTTTTTTCTTTCCTCGTTATTTCTAACCTCATTGAAATCGCCACACACAACCCATGCTACATCCCCGTAGTTCATAAGATCTTCTAGTCTTTCCCAAAAAACCCGTTTCTTATCGTCATTATGCGGGCCATATATGTTCACTATTATGCTTTCACAGTCATGACCCCTCCAGTAGCCTTTAATTGCCAAAAAATATTCTTTCTCAACTTCCTGGTTAACTACAAATGCATTCGAATTTCAAATCAAAAGCATTCCCCCTGATCTACCTATTGCTTCTTTTTGGACATACCCGAATTCACTTGAACCCCATAGAGACTCTATCCAGTTATCCCCTACTAAACCATACTTGGTTTCTTGTATTGCCACGATATCAGCTTTCGATTGAGCACAAATATTCCTAAACCAATTGTCTTTCCCTTCCTTTTTGAACCCACTAATGTTTACAGACACTATCTTCATTAATAAACAGACTTTAACGAAAACAACAATACCTTGACAGCATTATGGTGCTGAGCTGCCCCAACTGAGTCCCAAATCCCTACCAAAATCTTCCAGATTCCACTTGAGCTTAAAGCCGATCTCCTGACATCCTCTAAATTCGCAACAAATTTTGACCCGACCCTTTTACTTACTGATGAAACCCTGTTCATTGATTTCGATTTAGATCTCTTGCCTTTATGCACCTGAATTTTACCCGGTCAAACATGAAGAGTTCGTGCTAATGGTTTAGCGAACCTAATTCGAGATGAGGCTCTCCAATTTCCAATCTTACTCCAGACCTTCTCCTTTGAGTGACCACCATTTTTTTACTCGAGTTGTTGACGTTTTTAGGTTGGGTATCACTTACCTTCGAGTTTTCCTCGATGCTCCTACCTCTTCTTGAATTTGTAGTTAATTGATCCGTACAAAAGTAATCTTTACCAAGTACTTTGTAACGACCCTGGATTTTCCAACGTTTATTTATTAATAATTGATATTATTAATACTTGTGATTAAACGAATGTATGTTATTACATTTACATGTTGCCATGAATGCCCGTACTTGACTTTAAATGTCCGAAACGTCTTTGTGATACACGAAACTTACACGAATAATATTTTTAAGTATTATTTACATTCATGATTAAGTTTTATTAATCATTTTGTTTAGCTAAAGTTTCTAGTTAATTACTTGGGATTTGTTGGACTTAAGTTGTTAAATAATTGGACTTGGGCTTTAATTAATGTTAATGGACCTATGAAGCCCACCCTACTTCTTTAGTGGACTTATTAGCCCAATACTACATGTAAGTATTACTTTCAAGTGTAACTAGTTTGATTAAGGAAATTAGAATCTAGTTACTAGTTTGGTTATACATCCTTCCCATGAAACCACCCATTTTAACCACCTTTTATGACTTTTACATGCAATGAACTAGTGTGTAATCCTCTTCCTCCTTCTCCCTTCCCAACCGTCGGCCATAGGCCTCTTTAGAGGGGTTTTCATTTCATTTTTTTTGTATTACTTCTACTCACATTTCTCTCATTTCAAAACACACACAAAACACTTCCAACTTTCTCTCTTTTCTCTCTAAGTTGTAAGTAACTTGAACTTCTTTTTTTCTCTCTTTCTTTCTTGCAAAACCGTGGACTAACCACACTCTCATCATCATCATCTTTTGTTCTTTGATGTTGTTAAATTACTTGATACTTGTTAGTTGTTGTTGTTACTTAGTTACATGAAGTTTGTTGTTGTAATTACTTACTAGTCATTATGAATCAAACTCTTTAGTTTGTTCATCATTTATCTTATTTTAACAAGAACATACAAGAACTAACTTTCTAGTTATGTTCTACATATAATGCTTTAAAAAGATTTAAGCTCATGAGTTGTGAAAGCATACTTGTAATTCATGTTAGTAAACTTTAAAGTTTACTTTCTTAAAGATCAAGACTTAGGCTTGAATCTTTAAAGTATGAAACTCATGAACTAGTTACTTGTTTACTTAGTTTATTCTTTACATTATGCACTTTAATTTCATGTTTGTTGGTTGTTATTGGTCAAGTGTTACTAGTTAACTTTGATCTCATTAATCTTGAACTAAAAGTTAACTTTGAAAGTTCAAGAACATGTAAGTAAGCTTTCTTTAACTATAACTTTGTACACTTATGTTAGATCTAGACTTTTGGGTCTAGGATCTTCAAGATCTAACTAAGAACTATGTTCTACAACTTAAGATCTTGATTTCATAAGTTCACTTTCAAGTTTGTAACTTATTATTAGTTTTAAAGTTCATGTATGTGTTAGATCTAAGACTTTGATGTAACTTTGGTTCATCAAAACACTTGCAACACTTAAGTGAGTTGTGCTTCATGTCTTAGACTTACACTTGGGTTATGATGGTAAAACCTTGGTGAAAATGATGCAATCACATCAACGAGTTGTACACTTGAAGCTATATGCATCAAGGATGAGAACCATGATAAGCATCGAGCACCAAGAACCACCGGAACCTACTGACCCTACTGTTCTACTGTTTCTGTGTCTGACCTGTACGACCTGGGCTACTGTAATTATGATTTTCAGATAGCTCTGTTCGATTAGATAACTTTTCATATAGGACTCATCTTAATCCGAGTTACGGTTTAGGATTTATGGCCCTCCGATCGTCACTATGTCCATTTAACGTTGTGCTGAAAATTCTGACCTACTCGCACTTAGACCATCGCCACGGTCAAACGAAGACAAGTTTGCTTCTGTAATTTTTAAAACAACTAAAGGACTCATACACGGAGCCATGGCCACTAGTCTCACCTTATTTCAGTAGGTATAGAGGCCGTGGTGACTGACCGAACTCAGCCTTTGTTTTAAACTCTTTTCATGAACGAAACTTACTTTACACCTTTTGTTTAATGATGAATGATGATGACCCTTAAGACCTTATTTACATACTTTTAAACCTATTCTGACGATTTACTAACTTAGTACTATTTGACTTAGGTTGAGGACCCGTTTGGACAACCTTCATTACTTGCTTACTTTTCGAGTCATACTTTACCGCTACATTATCATTGTGAGTTATAGCATTCCCTTTTTACTTTAACTTATTTTGGGAACTGTGAATACATGCGGATTTTATGTTTTACATACTAGGAATGAGTACTTAAACTTATATATGTGTGGGTTATATAACGGCATAAACATTCCCTTTAGCTCGGTAACGTTTAGTCATTGGTTTTTGTACCGGTGAACGCGAATCTTAGATATGGATCCATAGGGTTTGACATCCCCACTCGGGCTAGTAGCGCTAGCATTTAACGAGTGTTTAATTCTTCGTAAACATACGCACTTGCCAAGTGTACTTTCAGGGGGTATAAACGTTAAGTTAGTTACCAAGTGCCCACGGTTAACATATACTTTATCATACTGTTTTGAACGCTCTTTGTAGCACTGAAATCTCGTGGCTTACCTTACATACTATTATACTTAAACTATAGCTCACCAACCTTTGTGTTGACGTTTTTAAGCATGTTTTTCTCAGGTGCTTAAGGTTGCTTCCGCTGTGTACTAGTCTTTCCGTAGACACCCGCTGCTCTAGTGTTATCACCGCATGAACTGTTTATCTTACATTCAAACTTTAATACATTTGAAACTATGTTTTGTAACGACCTAAGGGTCACCTACATTTATTCATGCTTGCTATTTGTAGAAGCATACTGTTGGTGTAAAACATTTGATGTCGGTTATGACGTCATCTTTTTATCGTGAATGCAACTTCTTTTATTACAGCATATAGTACTTAACCTTGTAATGATCCTGTTGTTGATGATTCATACACGATGGTTTTGTACGGGGCATCACATACTTCTTCTAATTCATTCTCTTCTGTACCCTCTTTGCCTTTGTAAGTGTCATAACCCGACCTTAACCATAAGGACGATTACAATAACATATGATTTCATCGCGAGGTATTGACCTCTATATGCGACATTTTTCAAAAACTGCATTCATTTTTACAATACAAACCATAGCTTTTATTACAAATACAAGGTTTAAACAACTTAATAATGATTATCGTTTAGCGATAATCTTAGACTTACAAACTTTACATGTGATAATAACAATACGACTTCCAACATATTTTACATTACAAATCCTCCGATATGCAGTTTTATTTTTGACACAAATATGCATACTCAAGATCTTGCTTAAATTCAACATGTTGCAGCGGAAGCTTTTAGTTATCACCTGAGAATAAACATGCTTAAAACGTCAACATAAAGTTGGTGAGATATAGGTTTAATGCCGGCAGCGTTATAAATATAGACCACAAGATTTCATATATAAACGTTTTAATAAAAATATTCTAAGTTGTTGAGCACTTGATAACCATACTTAACATTTAATCAACGTCGCATATTCCCTTTATTATGAAATCTTACTACACCGTACCAAGTGTAGTCACCGAAACGAAGTACTGTGCAACCGTTGAATACTGGTCGTCCAGTCCGGTTGGGGTTGTCAGGCCCGATAGATCTATCAACAGGATTCGCGTTTACAATACCTCATGTAAATAATAGTTACCAAGTTACAGGGAAGTATGCCAGTGGTACAACTCAACGTAGAATATATATTTTTAATCACTTGTGTCCATAACGTAAATCATAAAATGCATGTATTCTCATCCCGAAACATTTAGAGTTTAAAAGTGGGACTATATACTCACTTTTGCCTTGAAGGTATTTATCACGACTTGGTCTCCGATAGATATCACGAACCTAACCATATATATAATATATCAACATATTTTCTTTTTAAGTAATCGTTACATATATATATATATATATATATATATATATATATATATATATATATATATATATATATATATATATATATATATATATATATATATATATATATATATATATATACTTTTAATACTTTTAATATTTTCTTAGTCCGTAGTTAGCAGTCCGATATTAGTGGTCCACAATTAGTTGTAAATAAAATAAATAAAGACCCCATCGTATTCGTGTTGATCAGAATTAATCTCGACCCATGGTACCATGTTGTCAAGTGACGTGTTGCGTACATAAAGTACCGTGTTGTCAAATGACGTGTTGCGTACAATCATGAGGTCTTATGATTAATCTTCTCTTGTTGTTTACGGGTGGTCCTGAAATATATAAAATCAAATCATAAGTAAATATATATGAAATATCATATTAATTAGAAATATATGATTAATTTAATTTTTCTCCAAATATTTTCGTAGCTAAACTAGCTTCGGATACCCGATCTTGTTTTAGTCGTAGTTTCTTCATTACAACTCCGTTTTTGTTGGTTCAACTTGCCACTTCCTTGGATCGAGTCAAATTTTAAGAATATGAACTGAAAATACCTTAGGTTGTATTCGAAATCATAGGTTATAGGTCAAACTTTGGTGAAACTTATGAAAGTGATCATTTTTCATCATAAAATCAACATTTAATGATCATTTTTCTAAAAATACTTACACTTTGAGTTAAACCATGAAATTTTTATGTGTTAACATATTCATAAGAAATATCATATTTCCAGAACATGAACTTCCAATTCAAAGCTTAAGATGGTTTTTAATTATCCAACCCAAAACAGCCCCCGGTTGCACTCCGACGACGTAGATTCAGTTTTTAAGGTGTTCTTTGTAAAACCAAGTTATATCTTGTTAAGTTAGCATATCATTATGATATATTACAGGTCTTAAAGTATTTTAAAAGTCAAGTTAGAAGGATCTATTTAGTTTGCGAACAAGTTTGAAATCATTCAAACTATGTTCTTGTTGTTAAAATTTTATACCACAAAATAAGATAGCTATATGAATATGAATTGAATAAGATTATGAATAAGGTTACTACCTCAAGTTACTTGGACAAAGTTACTCTAAGATATGAGAAAAATCCTAGAATTAAAAGAGTGGTGGAGTTGGATTGAAAGGTTGGAAGTAAACTTGTTTACTTGGAAGGATTTTTGAAGTGTTCTTGAATGGATTTTCTTATGATGATTAAGGGTTGTTTTTGAAGCTAGATCTTCATGGTTATTTGCTGAGATTGTGAAGAACACTTAAGGTTCCTAAGAGTGTGTTTTTGGTTAGAGAAAATGTGTAGTAAAAATGAAAATGGAATGGAGTATAAATGGTGGTGAAAAGATGTATAAATTTGTAATATTGTGCAAAAGTCTTGTAATATGCCAAATTGATTAATCATGCATGCTAAGATCCAAAATTGGCTGACTCATGGCTGCTAATAAAGTGATTGTGATATGTATATACCAATAGTAAATACGTATAGAAGCTGGGTATGATACGGGTACATATACCCTAGATATACGTATAAAAATCTTGAGAAAACGGAACGAGGATTCAAATATAGCTATCTTTTGTAAATATACTTATATTGTTTTATGTATATAAATCCTTTAAAAGTGATAAAATACATATCTATACGATACATGTATAAGCATTATAAGTTTTAAGTATTTAAGTCGAAGAACGTCACATATAGTTATCGTTTTGAAAACTTAAGTTAGTAGTCTCAAAATATACTTATAACTCATTGTTATTAGTACACAATGAGATGTTAAAATATTCTTAGATCATGTTAAATATATAAAAATACATATATATACACAAACGTATAATTATCGTATGTTATATAGTTCGTGATATCATCGGTCAAATTGGACGGTCAAACGTTGTGTAAAACTCTTTTCAAAAACATAAGTCTCAACAATTTAGATTGCTTATCATGTTGGTAAGGTTTAATTTATGTAAATATTAATCTTATAAGTGTAAAACAATCGGAAAAATCTGGGTCGTTACAGTACCTACCCGTTAAATAAAATTCGTCCCGAAATTTTAAAGTTGTACCTATTTTGCGTTCTCGGGAAACAAATGTGGGTACTTTTGTTTCATCTGATCCTCTCGTTCCCAAGTAAACTCGGGACCTCTTCGAGCATTCCAACGAACCTTAACGATTGGTATGTTGCTCTGCTTGAGCCGTTTAACTTCACGGTCCATGATTTCGACTGGTTCTTCTATGAATTGTAGTTTCTCATCGACTTGGATTTCTTCAAGAGGAATGGTGAGATCTTCCTTTGCAAGACATTTCTTGAGGTTTGAGACGTGAAATGAATTATGTACTCCGGCGAGTTGTTGTGGTAACTCGAGTCGATAGGCTACCGGTCAGATGCGTTCGATGATCTTGAACGGGCCTACATACCTTGGGTTCAGTTTACCCCTTTTTCCAAAACGTATTACACCTTTCCAAGGTGACACCTTTAGCATAACCATGTCACTAATCTTAAACTCTAATGGTTTCCTTCGGACATCTGCGTAGCTCTTTTGGCGACTACGGGCTGTTTTCAATCTCTCCTTGATTTGTACTATCTTCTCAGTCGTTTCGTGTATGATCTCGGGACCAGTTAATTGTCGATCTCCTACTTCATTCCAACAGATAGGGGATCTACACTTCCTTCCATACAGTGCTTCAAATGGTGCAGCTTTAATGCTCGCATGATAACTGTTATTATACGAGAATTCTGCTAATGGTAGATACTTATCCCATCCGTTTCCAAAATCAATCACACATGCCCTGAGCATGTCTTCAAGAGTCTGAATTGTTCTTTCACTCTGCCTGTCAGTTTGTGGATGATATGCGGTGCTCATATCCAAACGAGTTCCCAGGGCCTCCTGTAGTGATTGCCAAAACTTTAATGTAAATCTACTATCACGATCGGATGTAATGGAAATAGGTATTCCATGCCTTGAAACAATTTCCTTTATGTATAATCGTAATAGTTTCTCCATTCTATCTGTTTCCTTTATAGGCAAGAAATGTGCAGATTTGGTGAGACGATCAACTATTACCCAAATGGTGTCATAACCCCAGGCAGTCTTAGGTAACTTTGTGATGAAATCCATGGTAATACCATCCCATTTCCATTCTGGGATTTCTGGTTGTTGAAGTAACCCTGACGGCTTCTGGTATTCTGCTTTGACTTTGGAACAAGTTAAACATTCTCCAACATATGTTGCAACATCTGTCTTTAAATTAGGCCACCAATAATGCGTCTTAAGATCTTGATACATCTTTCCAACTCCAGGATATATCGAGTATCTTGTCTTATGTGCCTCGTTCAATATCAACTTCCTTAATCCACCCAACTTTGGTACCCAAATACGGTTTGCAAAATATCGAATTCCGTCTTCCCGTATAACGAGTTGTTTCTCATACTTCTTCATTATTTCATTTCCTATGTTTTCTTTAGTAAGAGCTTCTCGTTGAGCCTCTTTGATTTGTGAGTTGAGATTCATGCGAATTTTTATGTTCATTGCTCGTACTCGAATTGGTTCCCGTTCCTTTCTGCTTAGAGCGTCGGCCACTACATTCGCTTTCCTGGGATGATAGCGAATCTCACAATCATAGTCGTTTATCAGCTCGACCCACCTACGTTGCCTCATGTTCAGCTGTTTCTGATCGAAGATATGTTGAAGGCTTTTATGATCGGTAAACACAGTGCATTTAGCCCTATATAAGTAGTGTCTCCATATCTTCAATGCAAACACTACTGCTCCCAATTCTAAATTATGCGTCGTATAATTCCGCTCATGAATCTTCAATTGTCGGGATGCGTATGCTATAACTTTCTTCCGTTGCATAAGGACGCAACCAAAACCTTGTCGCGAAGCGTCACAATATATCTCAAAATCATCGTTCCCTTCAGGTAACGATAAAATAAGTGCTGTAGTCAACTTCTTCTTCAGTAATTGAAATGCACTCACCTGCTCAGAAGTCCATTCGTACTTCTTCCCTTTTTGTGTTAACGCTGTTAATGGTTTAGCTATTCGGGAAAAATATTGAATAAACCTTCTATAATAACCAGCTAAACCCAAAAATTGGCGTATCTGCGTTGGTGTCTTAGGAGTCTCCCATTTTTCGATGGCCTCAATTTTAGCTGGGTCAACCTGAATTCCTTTGCTACTAACAACATGGCCAAGAAATTGCACTTCTTTCAACCAAAACGCACACTTAAAAAATTTGGCGTATAATTGTTCTTTTCTTAACAATTCTAATACCAATCTTAAATGTTGTTCATGCTCTTGCTCACTCTTGGAATAGATAAGAATATCGTCAATGAAAACGATAACAAACTTATCTAAATACGGACTACAAACTCGATTCATGAGGTCCATGAATACAGCTGGCGCATTAGTCAACCCAAACGGCATAACCAAAAATTCGTAATGACCATAACGTGTCCGAAAAGCAGTTTTCGGAATATCTTCTTCTTTGACACGTAATTGATGATAGCCCGATCTTAAGTCGATTTTCGAGTAGAGTACACACATGATCCTTGCAGTTGATCAAATAAGTCATCAATTCTCGGTAGTGGATACCGATTCTTGATAGTTAACTTATTTAATTCACGATAATCTATACACATCCTAAAAGATCCATCTTTCTTCTTGACGAATAAAATCGGAGCTCCCCACGGTGAAGTACTTGGTCGTATGAATCCACGGTCCAGTAATTCTTTTAACTGACTCTGAAGTTCTTTTAACTCAGATGGTGCAAGTCTATATGGAGCACGAGCCATTGGTGCAGCTCCTGGTACTAGATCTATTTGAAATTCTACAGATCTAAATGGAGGTAATCCCGGCAACTCTTCCGGAAAGACTTCAGGAAAATCTCTTGCCACAGGCACGCCATTGATGCTCTTCACTTTTTCCTTCGTTTCGACTTTATTAACATGTGCTAAGATAGCATAACACCCTTTCTTCAAGCACTTTTGAGCTTTCAAACAACTAATGAGTTTTAGCTTTGAGTTACCCTTCTCTCCATAAATCATTACTGGCGTTTTATCCTTACGAGGAATGCGAATTGCCTTCTTGGCACACACAACTTCAGCTCCTATTTTGGACATCCAGTCCATGCCGACTATTACATCAAAACTTCCTAACTCTATGGGTATCAAATCAATCTTAAATATTTCTCCGGCTAAATTTATTTTACAATCACGGCAAATTTTATCGGCTTTAATTAGTTTACCATTAGCTAACTCAATCATGTACTTAGCATCTAGAGGTAATGATGAACAATTCAATTTAGCGTAAAAGTCTCTACTCACGTAACTTCTATCGGCACCAGTATCAAATATAATAGATGCGGATAAGTTATTAATGGTAAACGTACCCGTAACAAGCTCCGGGTCTTCACACGCCTCTCTAGCATTAATAACAAATGCTCTTCCACGTGCAGATCCATTATTCTTCTCTGGATTTGGACACTGGCTCTTATAATGACCCTGTTTCCCACACCCATAACAGGTAACAGTGGCCAAGGCAGTTCTATTTGCATTAGTGATAGGAGTCTTGGTGCCATTTGTATTTGTAACAGGAATCCGACAATCTTCAGCAAGATGACCCCTTCGATTACAATTTTCGCACACCACATTACAATAACCAGAGTGATGTTTGTAGCATCTGTTACATAAAAGATTTCGTCCTTTGTAACCTGAGTTTGAACCGCCACCCGCACCTTGCGTGGTTTCTTATTTCTTGTTGGATTGTTGATGATTACCTTCCCACTTTCTTTTGTTTCCCGATGTCTTGACATCGGTGTTCTTATCCAGAATAATCTGGTCCATCAACTCGTTCGCCATGGTGATGGCTTCGTGAATAGTCTTGGGTTTCGATGCTGTAACATTTGCTTTGACATTTTTAGGCAAACCATCTTTGTACAGTTCTATCTTCCGTTCTTCGGTTGGTACCAATTCGGGACATAGCAAAGCTAATTCCATGAATCGCTGATTGTAGTTGGTGAGTTCTGTACCAACAACTTTCAGGCTTCGTAATTCAGCTTCCAACTTCCTAACCTCGTTCCTTGGACAATACTCGTTGATTAGCATTGTTTTGAATTCTTCCCAGGGAGTATCATAAGCTACATCTGCTCCTACGGCCTTCACATAGTTTTTCCACCACGTGAGTGTACTATCTTGTAAGGTGCACGATGCATACTTGGTCATGTCCTTCTCAATACAACCACTGATTTTAAACACAGACTCAATCTTTTCGATCCACCGGGTTAAACCGACCGGTCTTTCTGTTCCACTGAATGATGAGGGCTTGCAACCTTGAAAAGTTTTGTAAGTGCATCCCACACGAGGATTTGGGTTAACTGCAGCACCTCTTGCAGCCTCGACCCATAACATTCTGTCGTTCACTCGCTGATTGATAAGTTCCTGGATTTCTTGTTCCGTCATTCGGTTCAATCGCGCCATAATCTTCAATAAAAATGAAAAAAAAAAAAAATTATTCACATGGAATATTATAGATGTAGTATGTATTTACAGTACATCGTAGCTTATTAATAATATGAACCAGTTATTATTATAAAAGTCTTTTCTTCTTATTAGCATTTTATAATTATACCTAGGGTAGTACCTACCCGTTAAAGTTCATACTTAATAGCTTAGTACGAAAATCAATTACTATCACCCAAATAATACTCAACCATGGAAAATTATTGCATTTCACACTTCACTATTTTACATATGCTTATCTTACATCAAACATTAAGCAAACCACACTAGTAATATTATACAAAACGTTATATGATTCCATGGTTTAAAACAACAGCGTATCATTTAACCAAAAGAGTTTGTGTTCAAAGGAATTGCTTAAAGGTTATCATGGTTGTCTCCCTGCGTTTTGACTGAGGGGCTGAAGAACTGGATGCCGGGATAGAACTAATAAGAATAGCGGGAATAGGTGTGGAAGTATCTGGTGGAGTCGGTGTCACAACATCCTCTCTAAACTCGGGATTTGGATTTTTCAATTCAGTAGCCTTTCGTTTATTTCCTCGTTTGAACTTGTCTTTCGTAATTTTCTGTATTTCT
Source organism: Rutidosis leptorrhynchoides (assembly GCF_046630445.1). NCBI lineage: Eukaryota > Viridiplantae > Streptophyta > Magnoliopsida > Asterales > Asteraceae > Rutidosis > Rutidosis leptorrhynchoides. The sequence goes on along the minus strand of NC_092336.1, from coordinate 549,116,288 downwards.
TCCTCCTCAGGATCACCTTCCGGTTCCTCTTCAATTGATTCATCCGGAACTTGTGAGTCTTCCCCAAAGGTGTCGTTTTCATCATCGGATAGGTTAATTACTAGAACACCATCTGAAGATTCTGGTTCGGAGTCGCTGAATGTTGATGTTAAAGCTAAGGGGTATAAAATACCATTAAATTTTACAAGAAATACTATTAAAAATTACACAAGTTTTAATTATTTATTTACAAATGGGATATACCTAAACCTTGCTACAACACTATAGGCAGTGTACCTAATCGTAGAGTAGTATAGTTTTTAGTAAGTCCGGTTCGTTCCACAGGGAGCGGGCTTATTGCACACTATATTTTTAAACAACTATATTTGTACAAAATATATATAATTATATATAATAATATATAAAAGGGGGTTTACCGTTTAATGACCGGTTTGTCGATTTATATTTTAAGCGAAGCGTATAGTAAATGACGATATTTAAATAACAATATAAAATAAATAACAATAATTAAAATGACAATAAATAAAAGTACGAGGAAAAATGAAATAAAATATACTATGCTTATTTAAACTTCCGTAACCATGATGTTTGACGTTTTGATTTTAATTTATTGTCCTGGGTTAATTGTCCTTTGTCCTGGATGTATTTGAAACCTATCTGGTTTTTGTCCATAATAGTTCATCGGTCATAATTATAAACTGCTCGGCAAATTTAACCTTATACCCGAAGTCAAATATTCCAACTAACTGGGGATTCGAACTGTAACAAGGTCTTAATACTTTGCTTAATGAATACACCAGGTTATCGACTGTGTGTAAACCAAGGTTTTAATATTTTGTTAACAATTACACCAATTACCCTTGAATGTAATCCACCCCTGTTTTAATGAGTCCATTGACTATTAATCCATCCCCGTGTCCGGTCAAATGAACAATAATTCGTACATATAAATATCCCGCCCATCGTGTCCGATTAAGCGTATGTGGTTATATATAGATACGTCAAATCATAACCTTTATATTAAATTAACGAGATATCGTTAATTTAATATAAAGCCCATTAATAGCCCATAGTCTAATTTCCACAAGTGTCGTTCTTTTGTCCAAACCCCAATTATGGTACAAAACCCAATTACCCCATCTCTAATATTTAGCTTAACATCATGATTACTTCGGCTCAAATAAGCATAATAATAACTTAAGTACGAGACATTAATTTAAAAAGGAGAACATAGCTTACATTGATTATTTATCGCGTAGTGTTACACGGACAGAATTTCGACTTCAAAAACCCATAAAATAACCTTTACATAACCCGAACTAATCTAATATAAAACTACCCTATACTATATATATTATATATATATTTATTTATTTATTACAGAGTTTTATTATTATTATGTTTTTTTTACTCGCAGAATTCGTGACCTTTTATAGGAGTTTTGATTTCTGACAGCTCCGCGAGTCGTGGAGTTTTTAGCCTTCAAACTCCGCGAGTCGCGGAGTTTGAAAATCCAGCTCAGGATCATTTGTCTCATAGCTTATCGACATAATTTTTAAATATATATAATATATAAATAATTTATATAATTATTTAAATATTATATTATATTCTTGTGCATAGTTGACTTGTAATTTTTGGTCCGTTGCGTCGGGCGTTGATAGTTGACTCATGTCCCGGTTCTGGATTTTCGAACGTCCTTGCGTACAATTTAATATCTTGTACTTTGCATTTTGTAACTTGTACTCTTGTCATTTTTAGACGTTTTTCATCAATAAATTGAACCTTTTGAATTGTATCTTGAACATTTATGCTTTTTGGACGTTTGTGTCTTCAAATCTTCGTTTTCACCTTTTGTCTTCGCACTTATTTATTTAAACAATTACAATGAAAATATAATACAATTACATATGAAAACCTATTATTTAGGAGGGATATTGCTATGAAATATATGTTCCTTTTTAGCCTTATCAAACATCCCCACACTTGAGCGTTGCTTGTCCTCAAGCAATACAGAACTTGAAATAAAAACATACATGAATCACTTTTTTATTCATCACACTTTGTACATCAGTGATTTTGATATGGTGGTATAAACAATGATAGTAACGATAGAACCATGGTTAAAGGTGGGTGTGTCATCCACAGTTGCCTCGGGTTTAGGTCAACGACACTTGCAATCAAATAGCCGATTTACTTTCGGTTTCCAAAGCAAAGTGCACATATGAAAGGTGGTTTACAGTCCCACATGACTATGAAAATTTAGATCCGTTAGGAAATTGGATCTTTATGAAAACATTTGATCTTTTAAAAATTCAATCTAGCTTTTACCCTAGACACGTTTTCCGGAATAACCCTTCACCGGTGTTTGTAAAATATTTTTGTGGGTTGTGTGGGTTTCAGATTTGAAAATTTTAGCTCATCACTTGTGGTTTTGTGTTACCCACTTGCTAACCTTGTATTAGGAAAGCAACACGTCCAGTATACTTGCTCCGTATATTACCTTTCGATAAACTACCGTCCGGTTGTAAAGGAAAGCGTTGAACAAGCAACTGTTAAGGCAATGTCCCCTGACATGCTTTTAATTATGGTCTATAACGTGTCGGACGCAATTACTATCCTTTGTAGGAGCAATGGTAAAGCTCACCCTAGGAATTTTTTGGTCTGGCACAAGGTCCTGTCTTCGACCATGCTATGCAACCACCGTTCTTACGGTTGACACCCGATTTGGTTCAGGTGACCTAATGAATTCCAGGTGAATTCCTAGGATTTTACGTTCAATGGTAATGAACGCATTAAAAATGGGTTTTCAGAAAACAAATCGGTTTGTATTTTTGATCAAAATATTTTCTCGTTCAAGCTCGACTTTAGATATCATTGAATTCCATGAGTTTGTAATTCTCAATCTTTAAGGTCAATCTCAAGGATTGAGTAATATCAGTCTTAAAAGCTGATTTTTGATCTTTAAGGAGATTATCCTTTCTGGGGATCTGATTCATTAGTCTTATCAAGCTAATTTGCACGGTGCCCCCCATTGTACGAGATAAATCCTTCTCATGGTTAGGATAAATCTGACCACTTGGTGACCCTGTTTGATGCTGAGGTCCGTGGATTTCCTACTGATTTTAGAGATGACTTTTCTAGATTTTTCGTCAACCTACAGCTGGTCTGAACGAGAACTTCCTGACCTAAATCAAGAAGCGCGTGTCTTTTTTCGGAAGACTTTACTTCCTCTTAATGATGGAATTGATTCATCGTGTAGATCCATCTCTCTTTACAGTAAATCGGGTAAGACAGTTAATTTAGTTCAAAAAGCACCTTCAATAACTTTACAGAAACATGTGATAGATAGTTTTTAATTGAATAACTTGGTACATTCTCCCCACACTTGACTTTTTTCATGCTTCTTTTTATATCCTAATAAATAAATTCAAGCGTTTTAGTTGTTTCTCAATTTATGTCCTTTCCGAGGTAACGATAATTTCGGTATTAACACCTAGTTTTCACCGTTCATAAATATATATAAACATGATTTTGAATTCATTTAGTTGAATTTTTTTTAAAATTTTCATAAAATTTAGAAAATAAACCAAGTATAAATCCGAGAGAATTTATAACTCTTCCCCACACTTGAGATCATGCAATGCCCTCATTTGCATGAAATTAGACTATAATTATAAATTCATGAGGGTGATTAGTGTAGAAAAGTAATTAAAAATACCCAGTTTGTAATTACAAAGCTCGTCAAATGATAGATGGCGCGCCTCATCGTTCATTCCTTCTTGTTTTATCACACATATTTTTCTTCAAAAACGGTTGCTTTTCTGAACTGTTTGCTAATCTTTAAAAATGCGTCTTTTACCCTAATTTATTATGCATGTTTATTAACGAGTTATGCACTAACCCGAACCCCTAATTTAACGTTAAGTGGGGTTAAACTTCCCCACACTTAGCTGACGACATGTGAAGTCGGTAGAATAAGTTCTAAGAATTAAAATAGTGAGCCAGTTATTTACATCTCGGGTGGTATATATTATATCAATGGGTTTAAAGTTTAGACCCACCCGATCGTCACTACTTAATTCTTTTTTAAGTGTAGCTTTTAGTAAATGGATATGTCTCTTTTCTGGTTCTTGGTCAAATGGATCGATATACACCGACATACATATTTCTATAGGGTGGACAATTCCTAACATTTCCTTCCGTTTATTCTCGGGATCAAAGTTTTCACCTCTATTACCCAATTGGGTGAAATCCGAGGTGTCATTATCTATTACAGCTCGTAGTTCATTTTCGGTAGATGACTCGTCTATTGAGAATATTGGGTTGGAAGGTTGTGTAATGGTGAAGTTCGGTTTGGCCTCGGGGGTAAAATTTTCAACGTTATCGTTTTCCCAAGAGTACCAATTTGTCACCCTTACTTCTTCTTCATCATCCATTGATGGATTGATGATTTCGTCGGTAGAGGCTAATGTGTCATTATGTTGTGAAATTGGTACGACTGAATAAAAAGTATCATTGGGGTAGTTGGTGATTTCGGAGCTCTCGAATTCATCAAAATTCGATGATATGAGATTTCCTTGTACAATACTCCTCAGATCAACAGGTGTGTAGTCTGATAGAGTTTCAGCTTGCCGGTTTGCAAACTCTCTCATTTGTTCATTTTGAGCATTGAGTTCTTCGAGTTTGATTTTCATATTGTCTAATAAATTTTCAGACACGTAATTTTCCTTGTCTACTGGTTGTTGAGTTTGGAAATATTCTTGGGAATAATCCCAATTTGAATTGTATTCTTCATAATCATTCCATTCAGGTTCCGTGGGTGCGTAATTTTTCATAGAAACGTAATAATAACATTCCCATGTTGAGTGATAATCTCCACAGATTTCACAACCAGTTATTGTTTCGTCATTCGTGATCCAAGATTGACCGAACGAATTGTCATCAACACTCGTTTGAGAGTATTGATTTAATTGATTTTGGATATCAAAAAGAGTTTCCATAGCCTTGTTTTCAAAATTTTTCATTTTATTGCGATGGCCAAATTTTAGCTACAATGTGGTGCATTTACTAATTATCCTATTAGTTATAAAAATAGAAAAACTTATATAAGTTGTCCAATTAATAGACTTTTCTGCTTTTGCCCACGTTTCGAATAGCCAAAAGATGCAGCAGGGAGCCAGAACCCTTTAAATCGGAAGCTCACAACTCAGCCACTAACAAATCCAACTATTACTACGAAGCAGAAAATTGTCAACGTCCATTAATTTAACCACTTAAATAATTTTTCTTTCTGTTTGAGATATTAGATAAGAAATAGAGAAAATTTCTAAGTCCTAAAAACTAAAGCGTCGAGAAATAAGAAAGAAAAAGAATGCGCGTCGAAAAACGTCGAAAAATAAAAATAAGAAAATAGCGCGCCGTAACTTAAAAAGGAATTAAAAACTAAGAATTAAAATTTGCGTCTAAAAATATTAAAGCTTAAAAGAAAAACTATATCCCAAATGGTAATAACTTAAAAAGGTACTAAAATATAAAAACGGCGTCGCAAAATTCTAAAGCACCTAAATCTTAGTCTAAAGAAAAAGCTCTTAAGGGATTTTATGGCAAAGCCTAAAAATCTAGAAATAAAAATAACTACGGCAAAAACTAAGTTTAAAACTAAATATGAGCTAAAAATACAAATATTACGCTAAAACGATTAAAAGGGGACAAAATATAAAAATATACAAAAAGTTGTAAAAAGTACAATTTTTATAAAAATATTATTTTTATATTATTTATTTATTAAAACTATTAATTTTACATATAATAAAACTAATTAAAATTTAAAATACAATTTAATTAAAAAAAACTTAAACTAATTATAATAATTAAACTAATTAGGGTTTAATAATAATAATAATAATAAAATCCGTAATTAATGTGAAATTAGGGTTCTGTCACGTGTGTCAGAGTGTCTCCGCGAGTCGCGGTATTTCAAGCAGCAAACCCCGCGAGTCGCGGGGTTCCAAAATTCAACTCTGGTACAGTTTTTAATTCGACGTGGTTTTTTTTTTATTTTATATTTTTCTGTTTTAAAATCTAAATATTTATATAATAAAAACTTATATTTAAAAACTAAAATAAAAATAGAACTACTTTATAATTTTATAAATAAAAATCGTAAAACTAGATTTATATATATTTTTTATTTTTTATTTTTTTTTCGGTTTTTTTTTTTTAAAAGGATATTGTTTTTCTAAAAATATATTTATACAAATATATATTAAAAATATAGCGTTTCGCCAATTCCCCGGCAGCGGCGCCAAAAACTTGATGTTAAAGCTAAGGGGTATAAAATACTATTAAATTTTACAAGAAATACTATTAAAAATTACACAAGTTTTAATTATTTATTTACAAATGGGATATACTTAAACCTTGCTACAACACTATAGGCAGTGTACCTAATCGTAGAGTAGTATAGTTTTTAGTAAGTCCGGTTCGTTCCACAGGGAGCGGGCTTATTGCACACTATATTTTTAAACAACTATATTTGTACAAAATATATATAATTATATATAATAATATATAAAAGGGGGTTTACCGTTTAATGACCGGTTTGTCGATTTATATTTTAAGAGAAGCGTATAGTAAATGACGATATTTAAATAACAATATAAAATAAATAACAATAATTAAAATGACAATAAATAAAAGTACGAGGAAAAATGAAATAAAATATATTATGCTTATTTAAACTTCCGTAACCATGATGTTTGACGTTTTAATTTTAATTTATTGTCCTGGGTTAATTGTCCTTTGTCCTGGATGTATTTGAAACCTATCTGGTTTTTGTCCATAATAGTTCATCGGTCATAATTATAAACTACTCGGCAAATTTAACCTTATACCCGAAGTCAAATATTCCAACTAACTGGGGATTCGAACTGTAACAAGGTCTTAATACTTTGCTTAATGAATACACCAGGTTATCGACTGTGTGTAAACCAAGGTTTTAATATTTTGTTAACAATTACACCAATTACCTTTGAATGTAATCCACCCCTGTTTTAATGAGTCCATTGACTATTAATCCATCCCCGTGTCCGGTCAAATGAACAATAATTCGTACTTACAAATATCCCGCCCATCGTGTCCGATTAAGCGTATGTGGTTATATATAGATACGTCAAATCATAACCTTTATATTAAATTAACGAGGTATCGTTAATTTAATATAAAGCCCATTAATAGCCCATAGTCTAATTTCCACAAGTGATGTTCTTTTGTCCAAACCCCAATTATGGTACAAAACCCAATTACCCCATCTCTAATATTTAGCTTAACATCATGATTACTTCGGCTCAAATAAGCATAATAATAACTTAAGTACGAGACATTAATTTAAAAAGGAGAACATAGCTTACATTGATTATTTATCGCGTAGTGTTACACGGACAGAATTTCGACTTCAAAAACCCATAAAATAACCTTTACATAACCCGAACTAATCTAATATAAAACTACCCTATACTATATATATTATATATATATATATTTATTTATTTATTACAGAGTATTATTATTATTATGTTTTTTTTACTCGCAGAATTCGTGACCTTTTATAGGAGTTTTGATTTCTGACAGCTCCGCGAGTCGTGGAGTTTTTAGCCTTCAAACTCCGCGAGTCGCGGAGTTTGAAAATCCAGCTCAGGATCATTTGTCTCATAGCTTGTCGACATAATTTTTAAATATATATAATATATAAATAATTTATATAATTATTTAAATATTATATTATATTCTTGTGCATAGTTGACTTGTAATTTTTGGTCCGTTGCGTCGGGCGTTGATAGTTGACTCATGTCCCGGTTCCGGATTTTCTAACGTCCTTGCGTACAATTTAATATCTTGTACTTTGCGTTTTGTAACTTGTACTCTTGTCATTTTTAGACGTTTTTCATCAATAAATTGAACCTTTTGAATTGTATCTTGAACATTTGAGCTTTTTGGACGTTTGTGTCTTCAAATCTTCGTTTTCGCCTTTTGTCTTCGCACTTATTTATTTAAACAATTATAATGAAAATATAATACAATTACATACGAAAACCTATTATTTAGGAGGGATATTGCTATGAAATATATGTTCCTTTTTAGCCTTATCAAATGTGATAACAAGTTCTATGCTAGACATCTATCACATAACAACTAGCATGTTAGTATCATATAATATTTACATATTAATTTTTTTTAACCAACATGGATAAGCAATAGTTTTCGAAATCAAACACGGTCAAAGTCCAGACTCACTAATGCATCCTAACAAACTCGATAAGACACACTAATGCAAATTTTCTGGTTCTCTAAGACCAACGCTCTGATACCACATGTCATAACCCGACCTTAACCATAAGGACTATTACAATAACATATGATTTCATCGCGAGGTATTGACCTCTATATGCGACATTTTTCAAAAACTGCATTCGTTTTTACAATACAAACCATAGCTTTTATTACAAATACAAGGTTTAAACAACTTAATAATGATTATCGTTTAGCGATAATCTTAGACTTACAAACTTTACATGTGATAATAACAATACGACTTCCAACATATTTTACATTAAAAATCCTCCGATATGCAGTTTTATTTTTGGCACAAATATGCATACTCAAGATCTTGCTTAAATTCAACATGTTGCAGCGGAAGCTTTTAGTTATCACCTGAGAATAAACATGCTTAAAACGTCAACATAAAGTTGGTGAGATATAGGTTTAATGCCGGCAGCGTTATAAATATAGACCACAAGATTTCATATATAAACGTTTTAATAAAAATATTCTAAGTTGTTGAGCACTTGATAACCATACTTAACATTTAATCAACGTCGCATATTCCCTTTATTATGAAATCTTACTACACCGTACCAAGTGTAGTCACCGAAACGAAGTACTGTGCAACCATTGAATACTGGTCGTCCAGTCCGGTTGGGGTTGTCAGGCCCGATAGATCTATCAACAGGATTCGCGTTTACAATACCTCATGTAAATAATAGTTACCAAGTTACAGGGAAGTATGCCAGTGGTACAACTCAACGTAGAATATATATTTTTAATCACTTGTGTCCATAACGTAAATCATAAAATGCATGTATTCTCATCCCGAAATATTTAGAGTTTAAAAGTGGGACTATATACTCACTTTTGCCTTGAAGGTATTTATCACGACTTGGTCTCCGATAGATATCACGAACCTAACCATATATATAATATATCAACATATTTTCTTTTTAAGAAATCGTTACATATATATATATATATATATATATATATATATATATATATATATATATATATATATACTTTTAATACTTTTAATATTTTCTTAGTCCGTAGTTAGCAGTCCGATATTAGTGGTCTACAATTAGTTGCTTAAATAAAATAAATAAAGACCCCATCGTATTCGTATTGATCAGAATTAATCTCGACCCATGGTACCATGTTGTCAAGTGACGTGTTGCGTACATAAAGTACCGTGTTGTCAAATGACGTGTTGCGTACAATAATGAGGTCTTATGATTAATCTTCTCGTGTTGTTTACGGGTGGTCCTGAAATATATAAAATCAAATCATAAGTAAATATATATGAAATATCATATTAATTAGAAATATATGATTAATTTAATTTTTCTCCAAATATTTTCGTAGCTAAACTAGCTTCGGATACCCGATCTTGTTTTAGTCGTAGTTTCTTCATTACAACTCCGTTTTTGTTGGTTCAACTTGCCACTTCCTTGGATCGAGTCAAATTTTAAGAATATGAACTGAAAATACCTTAGGTTGTATTCGAAATCATAGGTTATAGGTCAAACTTTGGTGAAACTTATGAAAGTGATCATTTTTCATCATAAAATCAACATTTAATGATCATTTTTCTAAAAATACTTACACTTTGAGTTAAACCATGAAATTTTTATATGTTAACATATTCATAAGAAATATCATTTTTCCAGAACATGAACTTCCAATTCAAAGCTTAAGATGGTTTTTAATTATCCAATCCAAAACAGCCCCCGGTTGCACTCCGACGACGTAGATTCAGTTTTTAAGGTGTTCTTTGTAAAACCAAGTTATATCTTGTTAAGTTAGCATATCATTATGATATATTACAGGTCTTGAAGTGTTTTAAAAGTCAAGTTAGAAGGATCTATTTAGTTTGCGAACAAGTTTGAAATCATTCAAACTATGTTCTTGTTGTTAAAATTTTATACCACAAAATAAGATAGCTATATGAATATGAATTGAATAAGATTATGAATAAGGTTACTACCTCAAGTTATTTGGACAAAGTTACTGTAAGAGATGAGAAAAATCCTAGAATCAAAAGAGTGGTGGAGTTGGATTGAAAGGTTGGAAGTAAACTTGTTTACTTGGAAGTATTTTTGAAGTGTTCTTGAATGGATTTTCTTATGATGATTAAGGGTTGTTTTTGAAGCTAGATCTTCATGGTTATTTGCTGAGATTGTGAAGAACACTTAAGGTTCCTAAGAGTGTGTTTTTGGTTAGAGAAAATGTGTAGTAAAAATGAAAATGGAATGGAGTATAAATAGTGGTGAAAAGATGTATAAATTTGTAATATTGTGCAAAAGTCTTGTAATATGCTAAATTGATTAATCATGCATGCTAAGATCCAAAATTGGCTGACTCATGACTGCTAATAAAGTGATTGTGATGTGTATATACCATTAGTAAATACGTATAGAAGCTGGGTATGATACGGGTACATATACCCTAGATATACGTATAAAAATCTTGAGAAAACGGAACGAGGATTCAAATATAGCTATCTTTTGTAAATATACTTATATTGTTTTATGTATATAAATCCTTTAAAAGTGATAAAATACATATCTATACGATACATGTATAAGCATTATAAGTTTTAAGTATTTAAGTCGAAGAACGTCACATATAGTTATCGTTTTGAAAACTTAAGTTAGTAGTCTCAAAATATACTTATAACTCATTGTTATTAGTACACAATGAGATGTTAAAACATTCTTAAATCATGTTAAATATATAAAAATACATATATATACACAAACATATAATTATCGTATGTTATATAGTTCGTGATATCATCGGTCAAATTGGACGGTCAAACGTTGTGTAAAACTCTTTTCAAAAACATAAGTCTCAACAATTTAGATTGCTTATCATGTTGGCAAGGTTTAATTTATGTAAATATTAATCTTATAAGTGTAAAACGATCGGAAAAATCCGGGTCGTTACAGTAAGTATCCTGCACTTTTTCGTCGCCCTCTTCTACCTCTATTCTGGATTTATTTCTTTAGATTGGGCTTTTATCAGCCAATTTCTTTTCCTCTTTTTGGGCCACCGATCCAATAATATTCTTCAGCCCACTCTATAAAGACTCACCAGCAAAACCCTTATCACATTCACGATTCACATCCGTAGTCTGGGCCTTGTAGTTTGGCTCAATACCTTCCTTGCTAGTTCGTGTTTTATTAATACCCCGATTCTCTTTTTCATCATTATTGGGCTTTTGCTTTGTTGGCCCAACATCATGATATGAATCGTCTCCTCCACCTTTCCCATAAGACCATTTCCAACGGGCTCCGCCCTCAAGCTTCCTCATCCGCCCTCAAGAGGGCGCCGTTGGCATTGGTGTGCCCTCACTCCTTCCTCATCCGCCCTCAAGAGGTCCGCCCTCCTTTCTTTCTTCACCATGCAGTTTTGAGGACGGGACTTTTTTTCTCTCTCCTACTTTTGTGCTTTATTTACTTGTACCAATAACATTAACAACTTGTACATTAATTAATTTTGTGGGTATGTGATGGGAAGAAAGTATGTCATGGTTGGTAGTGATGTGTGATGAGGAATAATTGAAAAATAAATGGAGAGAGAAAGCTGATGTGGCGCTGATGTGGCGCTGTGTCCTGGGAAGGAAGTGCGTCATGGTTGGGAGTGGTCTAATGCCCATCATCTTCAATAGGGTTGCTCTCGTAGTATTACTTTTTTAGGTTATTTTTAGGTTACTTATAAATAAACTTAAGTTATTATTATTTTTGCATTTTTTATTTGCCCATGACGTCATAAATTTTTAGATAAATGCTTTGCATCTTATATGCGCACATGTTATATTTTTTTATGCGCAACTTACACATATGATCAAATGGCTACTGTATTTTTGTTTGACATAATTTAACATAATATATGTTTTCAATTGGATGGTTGTGTTTATTGGTCTATCTTTCTAATGTAACATATCATATTACTGGAAATCATCTTTCAAAGTCTTAATAAAAACTGGCACAAAGAAAGAACCATTTGAAGCAAATCACACAATATTCACAAATTAATCTAATCTAATCCAATTAACCTTTAAACAAAACAATTCAAACAAACTAGTACCAAAAAGATCTCAATAACCTAAACACGCAAGTTTGATAGAACTATATAAAATAAACGAAGACAAGACAAACTTATTAATATTAAGAAAAGACATAAAAAACAATGATCATATCCAACTAATAAAATATCAATATCAAATCACTCTAAAATCAACAAAATTAATTAACCAAGCCTTTGTTGATGATCATCCTTAACATCTTCTTCATTGTTAATATTCATAACATCTTCTTCATTGTTAACATCCCCTTCAACTTCCTGCATTACAAACTTATCATGCAACATTCCACCATGCACCATTTGCTGCTGACCCGCCCATTGATTCCACATATCATTATAAACCACACCACCCTCATAAACCGGTTGATCCAACTTCATCAACGACGGTGTTGCGTCGTTATTAAACCTCCCATAATCTTCATAACAGTTGACCATTTGAACTTGCTGATCTAGACCCATACCCGTACCCGGATAATGCATCATACCCGGATACTTGTTGTCATATCCAGACATAAAATCATAAGTTGGTGTTAACTGATCGTTCATGGTTCTCTTCTTGAATTCAAGAAGTTCTCGAACTAAATTCTCCTTATATTCTAACTGCATTGCGAATTGTGTCAATTGTAATTCATTCAAACCGTTTAATTCATCAAACCATGTGGCGTATTTGGCTTCCAAGTTCCTTTTTTGAGCTTTAAGAAGCTCGTCTTCGATCTTTCTACTACGGTCTTCAAAGAAATCTTTGAGATCATAAGTTCTCATTGAAGTTTCACCGTTTTTCGACTTATAATTAGCGATCATTTTCTTAAAGTGATCATGGTTGTTTTTGGGCCAAATTTCGGGCACGTTTGAATCAGGTGGGTAGGTGATCATAGCAATATCGACAGCACAAAGAGTGCTGAGTTCTTTGGCTTTCTTTTTTATCCCTTCCTTTCTTTTTTGGTAGGTTGTGTTTCGTGTTTTGTCTTTCGATATGCGTTCCATTCTTAATTTCGCTCGCCCCATCTGCACAAATAATAAAAAAAGGACACAAATAAGAAGAACATATAAACTTAATTTGAAGACTGCATAAAATAATATTGAGGAGGAAACCTTAATGAATGATTAATAGGGTGTGTTTTTTTCAGACAAATAACACGAAAAATTAAGCAATAGTCAATTTACCTTTAAGAGCTTGTTGATGTGCTTTTAATGGATTTAGAGTTGGAAGATAGAGTAATTAAGAAATAAAAAGACGGAGTGCAAATGTTTATATATATATATATACAAAAAAAAAAAAAAAAATAGTTTCCGCAAAAAAAAAAAAAAAAAAAAAAAAAAAAAAAAAAAAGAAACAATCCGAAAAATCCGTTTCTTGCAAAATAATCAGGATTTGGTAATTAAATTTCAAGATTATATTTCTACAATTAAAAGATTAACTATTGGATTATATATAATTTATAGTCAACCGGGAGCAAATGCGTGTAATTTAAACAATTTTATCGGGAATCATTTATTGAGTCAAAAAATAAGAGTTCAAAATAATTGGTTCATAGTTGAAACACTTGAACCATTTATCCAGTATATCCATTATATATGACGTTAAAATTTCAATCAAAATTAAATCATACAGTATTTTTTTTGGTTTTCAAAGATCTTGTATGTCTCCAATCAAGTATACAAAATTGATATAATAGATAGAGATTTTATCGAGTAAAAGTTTGCATTAAATTTAGTTTTTAGATAATTAACATCGATGACGTTCTTTCATAATTTAAAGTTGAAGATTATTTCGTTGCAATGTTTGTTTAGGTCCAAGAGTTTTTGGGTAAAGCTTTACCCGAAGCTTATATTAATAACTAGTGAAATGACCTGTGAAATTACGGGTTTGTTTAAACGATACAGTTTAATAATATATTTTAGGTATTAAGTGAACGTAATCTTAAAGTCATTTAGTTTAATGACCCGTGGAATCACGGAGTCCAACTAAGAAACTCGTCAGCTGAACATTTCATCAAACACCTAAAATACATATTAAACATCCACATCCAATCATAAGAGATAATATTAGTTGTTATTTTATTTTAAAAATATAAATTAAAATATAAATTTAGAATTGGTTTCCATCTACCTAGCTTTTATACCTTCTCGTACTCAATTCAAAATAATTAATTAAAATAATTCAAAATTATTTAATTTTAATAATTAAAATAATTATTAATAAGATTTGATTTTAATTCAAAATTATTTAGATTAATGATATCAATCACCGTGTTTGGATTTTTTTTTCTTTTTTTTAACAAGGGAATTTGTCTAATAATAACATTATCATTATAGGATTTTAATAAAAACTACTATAGATAGATAAATAATTAAGAATTAATAATAATAAATATATAAATAAATAATTACAATGAAGAGCAGGAGCTCTAAGAAAGACTAAAAGCTAAAAAAAAATACCCACAGAAGCTGAATAAAGCCAAATTAGGCAAAAGAAAGCTAAAACAAACATTAGAAACAAAACACTTAAGCTAATTTCCAAGCTATCTTCAATTGCTTAACTTGAGTCGAATCCTTGAAACGAACGGCCATAAGCTTTAATCAAACTGTTGAATAGATATCTTCAAACAACCTTTCACTTGATCATCTCTTGCCTTTGAACAACCTGCTATATTACGTTCTTACCAAATAAAATAAATTGCGGCAACAAACATAAGCTTCGAAACCATGAAAGAAGCATTATTAATAGACCCATAAGCCAACAGTCGTGAGATCTGCAGCCAATTATTGGTATGCGCTGAACTGCTAACAAACATTTTCACCTGATCTCATACACTTCAAGAGTACCCACAGTGTCGAAAAATAGATGATCTTGTGAATCGGAGCACATTTGACAAAAGGGACACCGAAGCACTTGATTATTATGGATTTTCCATTCTTTCATCTTATCCTGCGTTTTTAGTGTTTCTCGCATAAGTAACCACGCAACAAACGTATGGCGTGGAATACATTGAAAAAACAAAACAACACGAAAACCACTCCATTTTTGCGAGACTTGGACGAATATCCTCATGTGCCTTAGCTACAGAAAACATATGCAACGAACCATCAACACTTTTCCATTTAATTGTATCCCTCGAGTTATTTAAAACAGGGACATTAACTTGAAGTAAACTTGAATACTTTTGATACCAAGTCGTCGGCCACAACCATTGACCATTATCGATGACATCACGAACAGAAGAATAAGCATTGAACCCGGCACCATTAATATCACGCCATGAAATAAAATCAGTAAGAGAACATACTTCATTCCACACATTTATAAAGTAAAATTTTAAATGTTCTGAATTATAATTATAATAAGTATACAAGGTACAAAACAATACGTAAACGGGTAACGTGAGATATTTTCTCATTTAAGGTAATTCGGGAATGTCGAGTGCTTTTAATGTAATGTACTAGTCCCAAGTCCGTGACTATCTACGACCCAGCCAAGTTATCCTTTGATTGTTTCCGACTCTTTTACTTACCAACACACGATATGCTAATAGCGAGTTTTGAATTCGAAATATATTGTGATAATGTGATATCAGGACGCCAACCATCTTGTTATAGATTACATTATACATACGAAAATGCTATAAAACCATGTTAAGATTTGATTAATCAGTCGTCGAGGTAGCAAAATTTGATTATAAACTTGTTAGAGATTTCTAGCATTCCAATTTAGTACTACGTCCGTCCCACCACAAGTGTCCACTTACCTTTTGCACACAGTTTTAGGAAATCCCACTAACTTCATTCTCCACCAATCAGAAATCTTCTCTCTCCAGAATAACATCTTCTTATTTGTTGAAATACAAAGTGGACACTTGAAATGGAACATCTCAAAATGAAAATGTGGACACTTTGTGGTGGGACGGAGGGAGTAGTAACTTTTGTGCTTTAAAATTACACTTTAACCAACGACATGATATTGCTTGTGTTTATTACTTTTAGGAAGTGCCATTTTCTCTTTCATAACTTGACAAGTACGAGTAGTACTTTTCTTTAAAAAGTGACCAAATTTACAAAGAATTTGATTAATATAACTATTTATTACTTTGTTTAGTGCATTCAAATTTTCAGACTCCTGATTTCTTTCGCTATTGGAAATGGAGGGCTAACTAGGTTGATAACGACTGGCGCCACATGCTTATATTATTAGGAATTACAAATTACAAAGTTTGGGTGCAATCTTTCCGGGGTTGTCTTTTGGGCTTTCAAAAATAGTGAGGTTTCAATTGTGATTCACGTGGTAATTTTCAATTGTCTTAATTTGTATCACGGTCTTGTTTCAATCGATATGTCAAATAGAACTCATGGATCTATCAATCAAACATTTAGATCTTCTATCTATTAATTCCTATTTTTAACGCACACAAAAATGAATGAACGCAAATTTAGGGATTTTATAATCGTTTGTGCTTGTAAAAAGTTAGACTTTAGCCCCCCTTTAATCGGTTTTAATGGCAAAAAAGATATTGTATCTTCTTATTTGTATATTACGAGGGATGCTTTTGGAAATGAAGGATTTAAGAAGAAAAAGATGAAAGAAATGAAGGATTTAAAAGACAAAAAAAAAAAAAAATAAATAAATAAATAAATAAATAAAATAAAAATTAAAGGATATAAAGAAATTAAAGATTTTTTTTAAATAACTAAATTAAACTATGTATATTTATCAAAATATCTTGAGGGAAAGAAGCTGAAATAATTACTATTCACAGGGATATCATGTATTTCACAATCATCGTAAATAGTGTAATAGTGTAATGTATAATTGTTCACCCTAATTTGATTGTTTCTTACAATTACAATCCTATACAAAACATTTAATAAACAACGGGTAATCGAAACATATAATCAATCGTACATTCGAGCAAGCAAGTACACTACGGACAAGCAAGCATACAAAACACGCGGCTCACCCGGTTTGTCACATCCCCTATGGAAACCAAACCTTACGAATAGTACAATATGTCACATCTCCTATGAGAACCATGTCAATACCCGCTTGTCACATTCCCTATGGGAACCAAACCATCGACGGTGAACCATGGATCATAAATTCGTCACATCCCCTATAAGAACTGAGCTGTCATCAATACAAGAACTCGTCACATCCCTTACAGGAACCGAGCTGTCTACAATACGAGAACTTGTCACATCCCCTATGGGAACCAAGTCTCCTTTCCATCCGCAGTTTCACATATCGATACAAACTTACCATGTAATATGCATACATTGCTTTTTTTACATCAGTTTGGGATCACCCAGTGTGATGATCGCTCCAAATCCATATGGACGAACACGTCATTCATTGATTTCATTGCGAGGTATTTGACCTCTATGTGATACATTTTGTAACATTGCATTCGTTTGAAAAGGTATTTCATAAATGAATATATAAATTCCAGGTTTTTAACATCTGATGATTTCTACGTATAGATAATCACCATTTAAATGGTTTACAATAATACATCTGTTGACAATACAGTCAAAATAAGATACATGGTAATGGTTTGGTGAATGCAAGTTTCTTGTATATAGCATGTATGACTCCAAGCACATATCTTGTATCACGTATAAGCAAACAGCGGAAGACTTCTAGAAACCTGAGAATAAACATGCTTCAAGTGTCAACACAAAGGTTGGTGAGTTCATAGTTTTAATATTACACATAATCCGTATATCAATGTGGATTACAAAAGTTCAGTTGTTTTATTCAAAACGTTTATCAATAGGTTTTACATAAAAGGTGGATCACAAGATTTCAGTTGTTTCATCCGAAACGTTTATCAATCGGTTCTACAAAATTGAGCACCCTGGTAACTAAACTTTAACGTTTATATAATTTGTATCCTTTGTATAATCATCTTAATAATACACGCAAACCAATGTGTACGCTTCTCAAATAGCATACGTCCGTTAAAAGGCTAGCGCTCTAGCTCGGATGGGGATATCAAGCCCTATGGATCCATATACTACTACTCGCGCCCACCAGTTCTTATAACCGGCAGTTACTAGTTACCAAAGCTAAAGGATTTTTGGTTCAAACTCGGTGTAGAATTTAGTATGTACATGTATCCATTGCGTTTAAAAATAAAGTGCATGTATTCTCAGCCCAAAAATGTAAATAAAAAGGGATCAAATGAACTCACTGTTTAATATTGATATACAATATTGTAGGAAAGCACGTAGACGCATCGGAGATGATAAACACGAGGTTTGATTCACAAAAATACCCTCGAACATTACCCATAATTTCCTTGGCAATAACCCATATTTTCCTTAGCTCTAGCTCGCTCGGAAACTTGTTTTGAAAATTACTTGGAAAGCACTCCGTCGTAATATTTTATGTACATTATTATTTTTGTATCGCAAAAATAATAATACTAATAATAAAAATAATAAGATTAATAATAATCTTATTAATAATAATAATAATAATAATAATAATAATAATAATAATAATAAAAAATAAATAAAATAAATACGGAGTAATATGTATATTTGTGTATGTGTGTGTGTGTGATTAACTGGCCAAAACTCGAGAATTTATAGCACCTGACCCATTTTTACACCCCATGCGATCGCATGGGGTTTGTACTGGATAGCCATGCGATCGCATGGCTAAGATTTCCAGCTCAGAACTTTTTGTCAATTAGCTTGTCGACATGATTTTATATTAATATAATATATATAATATATTTAATTTATATAATTAATTATATATTATATTAAATTCACATGCATAGTTGACTTGTAATTTTTGTTCCGATAAGTCGTAAGTCATCACTTGACTTATGTCCCGGTTCTGGTTTTTCGAATGTCCTTTCGTACATTTAGAAAACTTGCATTTTACGTTTCGTGTCTGATGTCAAAGCTAAGGTATACGAAATAGTTTAAATTTTAGCAGAAAATACTATTAAATACGATACAATTTTACACAAGATATTTATTTATTTATAGAACGAATATACTTAAACCTTGCTACAACACTTATAGGCAGTGTACCTAATCGTACAGTAGTGTAGTTTTTAGTAAGTCCGGTTCGTTCCACAGGGAATCTTTTTTTTAAACAAGCTCAACGCTATATTAGTTTACTTTTATAAAAATACAAATATATATATAAGAAATATTATTATTATAAAGGGGGGGTTTTTACCGTTTAATGACCGGTTTGTCGATTTTAAAACTTTAGTCGCAGTTAAAACCAAATGTAAAATATTAAAAATAAATACAAGACTTAAATTAAAGCATGAAGTAAATAACGATAAATGAAATTACGAATAATAAAAGTGCGATAAAATAAACTTGCGATAATTAAAAAGTACGATAATTAAAAGTGCAATTAAATATAATAACAATAAAAATGCGATAATTAGAAGTGCAATTAAATATAAAATAAAGGAAATTAAATATGAAATAAAAGAATTATGCTTATTTAAACTTCTGTAATCATGATGTTTGACGTGTTGATTTTAGTTTTATGCCCATGGGTTAATTGTCCTTTGTCCTGGATTATTTAATATGTCCGTCTGGTTTTTGTCCATAACAGTCCATCAGTCGTAAATATAAAGTGCGAGTGTCCTCGTCAAATTATTCTTATACCCGAAGTTAAATATTCCAACTAATTGGGGATTCGAATTGTAACAAGGTTTTAATACTTTGTTTAATGAATACACCAGGTTATCGACTGCGTGTAAACCAAGGTTTTACTACTTTGTTAACAGTTACACCAATTACCCTTGAATGTAATTCACCCCTGTTTCAACAAGTTTATTAACTATTAATCCATTTCCGTGTCCGGTTAAATGAACGATTATTCGTACATATAAATACCCCGCCCATCGTGTCCGATCGAGTGTATATGGTAATTTATAGGGACGCCCAATTGTAAATCTTTATATTAACATTAACAAACTATCATTTAGTTAAACAAATATAAAGCTCATTAATAGCTCATAGTCTAATTTCCACAAGTGTCGTTCTTTTGTCCAAACCCCAATTATGGTACAAAGCCCAATTACCCAATTTTAGTAATTAGCCCAACATCATGATTACTTCGTTTTAAATAAGCATAATAATAACTTAGCTACGAGACATTAATGTAAAAAGGTTGAACATAACTTACAATGATTAAAAATAGCGTAGCGTTACACGGACAGAATTTCGACTTACACCCTTACAACATTCGCTAACATACCCTTATTATTAGAATTATAATTAAAATTAAAATTAAAATATAAATTATATATATATATCGTATGAATGAGGAGAAAAAAAATGGATGAATTGCGATCAGAATTCGGTTGCTTTTATAGGAAAAGTCGACTTTTGGGGCTCCGCGACTCGCGGCATTTTTGCCTTCAAACTCCGCGAGTCGCGGAGAATGAAATTACAGCTCAGTCCCTTGGAGTCTTTCTCTGCTGACGGTTTTTATTTATAAATATAATATATATATAATTAATATAATTAATTATATATTATATTATATTTATATACATAGTTAACTTGTAATTTTTAGTCTATTGCGTCGAGCGTTAAGAGTTGACTCTGGTCCCGGTTCCGGATTTTCGAACGTCCTTGCGTACAATTTAATATCTTGTACTTTGCGTTTTGAATCTTGTACTCTTGTATTTTCGAGACGTTTCTTATCAATAATTGGAACCTTTTTGATTGTCTTTTGTACTTTTGAGCTTTTTGGTCGTTTGCGTCTTCAATTCGTCGAATCTGTCTTTTGTCTTCACCTTTTATTATTTAAACGAATATCACTTGTAAATAGAACAATTGCAACTAAAAGCTTGTCTTTCTTGAGGAATAATGCTATGAAATATATGTTCATTTTTAGCATTATCAAATATTCCCACACTTGAGCGTTGCTTGTCCTCAAGCAATATTGTCTTGAAATACTAGAATCACTTCTTTATTCTTCACACTTTGTACATCAGTGATTTTTATACGACGGTATAAACAATGGTAGTAACGATATGGTTTACAGTCCCACATGACTATAAAAATTTAGATCCATTAAGGAAATTGGATCTTTATGAAAACATTTGATCTTTTGAAAATTATATCTAGTTTTTACCCTAGATAAGTTTTCCGGAATAACCCTTTACCGGTGTTTGCAAAATATTTTTGTGGGTTTGGTGGGTTTCAGATTTGAAAATTTTAGCTCAAAACTTGCGGTTTTGTGTCATCCACTTGCTAACCTTGTATTTGGAAAGCAACACGTCCAGTTTACTTGTCCCGTATATTACCTTTCGGTAAACTACCGTCCGGTTGTAAAGGAAAGCGTTGAACAAGCAACTGTTAAGGCAATGTCCCCTGACATGCTTTTAATTATGGTCTATAACGTGTCGGACGCAATTACTATCCTTTGTAGGAGCAATAGTAAAGCTCACCCTTATAATTTTTCGATCTGGCACAAGGTCCTGTCTTTGACCATGCTATGCAACCACCGTTCTTACGGTTGACACCCGATTTAGTTCAGGTGACCTAATGAATTCCAGGTGAATTCCTAGGATTTTACGTTCAATGGTAATGAACGCATTGAAATAGGGTTTTCAGAAAACAAATCGGTTTATAATTTTGATCAAAATATTTTCTCGTTCAAGCTCGAGTTTAGATATCATTGAATTCCATGAGTTTGTAATTCTCAATCTTTAAGGTCAATCTCTAGGATTGAATAATATCAGTCTTAAAAGCTGATTTTTAATCTTTAAGGAGATTATCCTTTCTGGGGATCTGATTCATTAGTCTTATCCAGCTAATTTGCATGGTGCCCCCCCATTTTACAAGATAAATCCTTCTCATGGTTAGGATAAATCTGACCACATGGCGACCCTGTTTAATGCTGAGGTCCGTGGATTTCCTGCTGATTTTAGTGATGACTTTTCTAGATTTTTCGTCAACCTACAGCTGGTCTGGACGACAACTTCATGACCTAAATCAAGAAGCGCGTTTCTTTTTCGGAAGACTTTACTTCCTTTTAATGATGGAATTGATTCATCGTGTAGATCCATCTCTTCTTTTCTTTCATCGGGTAAAAACAGTTTAGTTTAGTCCAAAGCAAAAGTATTTTCAGTTATTTGTTACAGATATATGTGACATATGTTTAAGATAACTTGGTAAATTTTCCCACACTTGGCTTTTATTTTCCTTTTTATCGTCCTCTATTCCATTTTAAATGAATTTTAACATTTTAGTTTGTTTCTCAATTTATGTCCTTTTTGAGGTAACAATAATTTCGGTGTTAAAACCTAGTTTTATCGTTCATAAATATGTATAAACATGATTTTTAGTTCATTTAATTGAAAATTTTTTTAAAAATTTTACTAGAATTGGGTAGTCAGTATATAAGACTAGGGCTGTTCTTTATTATCAGAGAGCACTAGATTCTAATACAACTACTGCTTTACTAGTATTTTTAATGGTAACCAAGTGTATAAAGTAAAAAATTTTAAAATCCGAAAGAATTTAACCCCTTCCCACACTTAAGATCTTGCAATGCCCTCATTTGCAAGAAATCAGGAATAATTTAAATTATTGAGGGTGATTTGTGTGAAAATGATTAAATTTTTACCAAAGTTTCCAAATATATTGGCGTTTGTTTGCTGAATGATAAATGGTGCACATCATTTGTTCATTCCGTCTTGTTGTTATTTCACATATATTTTGCATCTTGTCGTCAAAATTAGTTGCTTTTGCTGAACTTAATGCCAGTCTTTGAAAATGCGTTGTTTTACCCTGTTGTGTACATAAGATAAACTGCAAACATATATACATATTTTTGAAGTTTGGTATATTACCCCACATTCAAAAATTATTAAAATCTAAGAATAAAAGTTAGACAATTATAAAAATGATTACAATATTAACAAAAGTATTAAACGTATCAATCATTACAAATTACAAAATAAAAAAAAAAAATAAGTAAACTAAGGATGATATTGGTACCAATAGGGGTTCCAGGCATAACCATAGGTGCTATAGAATGCTTCGGCAGGGTCATACGTAGGATATGGTGGCTGCATCTCTATAGACCAGGGAGGGAAGATGGGTTTCGGTGTAGGAATATAGTTTCTACCTATATGTTGGCAATGAGCTATGATTTGGTTCTGATGAACTTGCCAATCTTCAAATGCTCTCTGTCTAGCATTTTCGTATTCCTGAGAAGTTATAAACCTTTGCATTTCTTGCATCTCATTCCCCCCTCCTACATTACCTTGCTGTTGGTTTCTCTCCACCTGTGGATGTCTACCATGGTATCGTACTGCGGCGTTATTTCGCCTCTTCAAAACTTTCGCACCATGGTATACATTTAAACCTATAGTATCGCGGGGTTCTGGTTCTTCTACTAATAATCCCCCCGACTTATATCCACACCGAGATATTTACCAATCAAAGTAATAAAAATACCACCTCCTATTATGCTATGTGGTCGCATCCCCCGAACCATAGCTGATAAATAATAACCCACACAATATGGTATACTTACAGTGCTTTGTGGGTCTCGAATACACATATGGTAAAACAAATCCTGTTCATTTACTTTTTCCTTGTTCTTACCCCTTTGTGTAATCGAATTAGCTAAAAACCTATGTATCACTCTTAATTCGGCTCTATCTATATCCAAATAAGAGTAATTCCCCCTTTGAAACGGTGATGGCTTGTCATTTGACTCCACACACCGTGTGTATCAAAATTTTCATCTATCTTTCTACCGTTTAGTATCAATCCTCTACAATCGGCAGACGCTAACTCCTCAGGCGTATATATACGTAAAGCCTGAGCCATGTCCAGTAAAGACATGTGGCGCATCGAACCGCCTAACAAAAATCTAATAAAAGAACGATCGGTTAAACTAGCTACCCGATCATTCAACTCTATACTACATAACAATTCTTCACACCATACTTTATATACAGGTCTACGCATGGTGAATAAACGTACCCAGTCATTAAAAGTAGAATTACCATACCTCTGTACAAGTAATTCCCTAATTGGCCCGGCCAATTCTACATCTTCTAAGGGTCCCCATTCTATGACCCTCGGTACCTCAACAACCTTAGAATGAAGAGTATGCAAACCCCTTTGATATTTTGGATAATCTATCCAAAGTCTGTCAAATCTCAGGTTCGGGTGCAATTCTTCCAAGTGCATATCAGAAAAGGTCATGACTGGATGAGGTATATCCTGCTTGTAGTAGTTATCCACCTCCTGTTGTTCCAAATTCTCAGCAGGAGCATTGCGGGCTTGGGATGAAGATTCACCCCTTTCAGTCTGCAAAACACATCAAACACAAATTTTGTGCATCCAAATATGCATTAGTGTCAGCAAAATCATCAATCAAAATAATTACAATGACATTATCAATTTATATCAAACTTAAGCTCATTTTCATATTTTCATCAAATCTACACTTTTTCAAATAAGCATATACGAAAATGTTCGCCTAGTTCATAATCATTCAACTCAAATAACATGTCAAAATAATCATTACTAGCAATTAAACAAGTCTCAAATGGCATTATCTTTCAAAAATCAAGTTCATGAATTTTAGATTTGAAAAAGTCCACTTTAATTCTCAAAATCATGTTTAGGCTCAAAGTTTGGATCATTTAACTACCTAGACATGTTACACTACTCAATTTAGCAACAATTCATGACAAAAATCGGCCATAACCTGTTTATATCAAAAAGCCCCAAATTGCTCAAGAACACAAACCCTAGATTATTCAAAATTTGAAGTTTAAGGCTTCTAATCATGTTAAACAGCATCAATCTAGGTTATACAAGCATAATACATAAATAATTTAAGCCTAATTACACTAAAAAGCATCAAAATCAAATTGGAAAAAAAATTGCTCAAGAACATCAAATTTCGAATTAAATGGTGTTTAGGTGTAGAAATTTACCGTTTTTCTTGAGTAATTCCTAGATAGCATCCTTCTAAACATGATTTTAGTAAAAAATTTGGTGATTAACGGTTAAAAATTGTGATTTTGGGGTGTATTTCTCGGGTTTTTTCGTGCAGAATTCGCTGTGTTTTTGAGTTGTGGAGTGTGAAACTGAGCTGTTGCAGCTCTTTATTTTTTTTCTGTAATCCGGCCCCTCCGCGAGTCGCAGAGAAATACCCTTCAAACTCCGCGAGTCGCGGAGTTTGGTATTTTTTTTTTTTTTTAAATCAATAACTTATAAAACAATTAAGTACTTAATTTTAAAATTTTGTTTCCCTTGTTATTTAGGACGAGGTCGTTTCGGATCGATGTCCTAGTCCGTCCCTCGACAAAATTTTAAAATTTATCTTTTTGTAGCGATTGTTTTAAAAGCTAAGATTTTTGGGTTTTTTAATGTTTTTGGCATACTTTAAATCAATAAGATTAAAAATAATGATAATAAAAGTTCTCGTCCCTCCCTTGGGTAAAGCAATTTCGGTTCAAAGACCTAGTCTTCAACTTACGACGAATTTTAAAAATCATATTTTTAACTTAATGAGATAAAGTAAATTTTTGTTTTTAAATTCACACAACTTAAATATAAAATTCAAAATTTATATTAAAAATTCACACCAAACTTAAAATTTGAAATGCATAAAATTAAGAATTTATATTTTTTTTTAAAAATTAAAAATTCACTCCAAACTTAATTTAAAAATTCATATTATAAATTCATACCAAACTTATATTAATTTTTCAAATATTTACAATTTTAAAAATATTGTTTTTACAAAGTTTACAATATTAATTTAAAATTTATATATTAATTTTAAAAACATGGTAAAAATAAAATTAAAAATCTTTTTGTCTTTTTATCCCACTTTAATCAATCAAATATTATCAAAAATATGCGCCCCTCTTTTCGGTAAAGTAATTTCGGTTCCAAGACCTAATTTAACTCATGACGAATTTTTGAAATATTTTGTGTTGATTGATTAAAGATATTTATACCTTAAGAATAAACGTTAAATTTCGCAGTGATGTAATAAATTTTTGAATGATATCAATAATTTCGGTCGCCAAACCTAATTTTATTCAATACCAATTTAATACTTTTTAGCGAACAAATTAGCGTTTATTATCAAAAGGTTAAAAATAAAAATAAAACAAAAACTGTACAGACATACCTGTGAAATAGATTTCTTAGTTATATGATCTATCCCATTCATAAGATAGTCGGTTTAGTTGGTTTTCCATGGCTACATAGGCGTAACCTCGAGCATTCAGTGTCTTTTCTTCTAAACATATGAACGGTCCGTCTCTGCATAAAGTAACAAATTCGGTATTTGAATAGGTTTGATTATTTGAACATTTACCTCCATGTGACCATTTTCCGCATTTGTGACATCTTTCTAGGTGTCGTGCTCTTCTTTTCGCTGCGGATTTTGATTTTTCTTTACCAAATTGTAACTTATTATCTTCGCATCTGGATTCTTTTCTAACTCCGTCCATTCTTTCTCTGATTACTGATACTAATTCACTCGGGAGTATGTCATTATTACGTTTAGTGATCAAAGCGTGTAGCATTAGACCATGGTTTAGTTCACAGGCAGTCTTCATTTTGTAAAAACCTAAAAAAAATAAAAATTCAGAATGGGGGGAGAAGACTAGTTCTTTAGGGTCTGCTAGGGAAAGACCATTCGGGTTCCATTTTCGAGAACTACACGAAAACAGACAATCTAACTCTAACAGAAATACATATTATCCTTTAAAGACTTGATTCTCCCCACACTTAGTTAGCTGTGGTGTCGAAATTGTGATTAACTTCGTTGTCGACTTCCATCGGACCATGTATGTAATGTTTAACTCTGTGACCATTAACTTTAAATTCAATCCCATTTGAATTTATCAATTCTATCGTTCCGTATGGGAAAACTCTTTTGACAATGAATGGTCCAGACCATCTTGATTTCAATTTTCCAGGAAATAGCTTGAATCGTGAATTGAAAAGAAGAACTCTGTCTCCTTCTTTAAATTCTTTTGAACTTCTGATCCTTTTATCATGCCATTTATTCGTTCTTTCTTTATAGATTAACGAATTTTCGTATGCTTCATGTCTTAATTCTTCTAATTCGTTTAGTTGACTTAATCGTAGACGTCCAGCTTCATGTAAATCAAGATTACATGTTTTCAAAGCCCAAAATGCTTTGTGTTCAATTTCTACTGGAAGATGACATGCTTTTCCATAAACAAGTCTAAAAGGTGTGGTTCCAATTGGAGTTTTGTAGGCTGTTCTAAAAGCCCAGAGTGCATCCTCCAATTTAATGGACCATTCCTTCGGATTTGATCCTACGGTTTTCTCTAGAATACGTTTTAAAGCTCGGTTGGTATTTTCAACTTGTCCACTTGTTTGTGGATGATATGCGGTGGAGATTTTATGAGTTACTCCATATCTTTTAAGAACTTTCTCAAGTTGATTATTACAGAAATGAGTACCCCGATCACTTATTAAAGCTTTCGGTGTTCCAAACCTTGCAAAAAGACGTTTTAAAAAGTTGACTACAACTCGTGCATCGTTAGTTGGGAGAGCTTGTGCTTCCGCCCATTTAGATACATAATCAATGGCTACGAGTATATATAGATTATTATGAGATTTTGGAAATGGACCCATAAAGTCAATACCCCAAATGTCAAATACTTCACATACTTGGATGACATTTTGTGGCATTTCATCACGTTGACTTATTTTTCCGGCCCTTTGACATGCATCACAGGATTTGCAAAGAAGGTGTGCGTCTTTGTAAATTGTAGGCCAATAGAATCCAGCTTCATAAACTTTTCTTGCTGTTAGTTGAGGCCCATAATGCCCTCCTGTTGGTCCTGTGTGACAATGGTTTAATATTTTACTAGCTTCATCTCCAAATACACATCGGCGTATTATTCCATCGGGACAACTTTTAAACAGGTGTGGATCTTCCCAGAAATAGTGTTTTATATCACTGAAGAATTTCTTTCGTCTTTGGTACGATAATTCTTTTTCAAGGAATCCACAAACTAAGTAGTTTGCATAGTCTGCAAACCATGGGATTTCATTATAATCTATCTTCAATAGATATTCATCAGGAAAGTTGTCTTGTATGGCTGATTCATTTAGAACTTCTAATTCGGGATTTTCAAGACGAGAAAGATGATCAGCGGCGAGATTTTCTGCTCCTCTTTTATCTCGGATTTCAATATCAAACTCTTGTAAGAGTAAGATCCAACGGATTAATCTTGGTTTAGCATCTTGTTTTGAAAATAGGTATCTAAGAGCAGAATGGTCGGTATAGACCACCGTTTTTGCTAGAACGAGATATGATCGAAATTTGTCAAAAGCAAAGACAATAGCAAGGAGTTCTTTTTCAGTAGTTGTATAGTTCGTTTGTGCTCCTTGTAATGTCTTACTAGCATAATATATAGGTTGAAATCGTTTTTCAATCCTTTGTCCTAAAACGGCTCCCATTACAAAATCACTTGCATCGCACATTAGTTCAAATGGTAGATTCCAATTTGGCGTTATCATGATCGGCGCATTAGTGAGTTTCTCTTTAAGAATATTAAAAGATTTGATACACTCATCTGAAAAGATGAATGGCGCATCCTTTTCTAGGAGTTTATTCATAGGAGTGGCAATTTTAGAAAAATCTTTTATGAAACGTCGGTAAAAACCGGCATGCCCTAGAAAACTCCTAACTCCTCTAACATTTGTGGGATGTGGAAGTTTAGCAATTACATCTACTTTAGCTCTATCCACTTCAATTCCTTTCTTTGAAATTTTATGACCAAGAACGATGCCTTCTTTAACCATGAAATGGCATTTCTCCCAATTAAGTACTAGATTTGATTGTTCGCATCTAAGAAGCATTCGTTCCAGATTAACTAGACATGATTCAAATGTATCACCGAAGACTGAAAAGTCATCCATGAAAACTTCCATGCATTCTTCTATCATGTCGTGAAAAATCGCCATCATACACCTTTGAAAGGTAGCAGGGGCGTTACAAAGTCCAAATGGCATGCGTTTGTAAGCAAAAGTACCATAAGGGCACGTGAATGTGGTTTTCTCTTGGTCCTCGGGTGCTATTGGAATTTGAAAATATCCGGAAAATCCATCTAGAAAACAATAGTAACTATTTCCGGCTAATCTTTCCAACATTTGATCTATGAAAGGTAAGGGAAAGTGATCTTTTCTGGTGGCGTCATTTAATTTTCTATAATCAATACACACACGCCATCCTGTTACAGTCCTAGTAGGAATAAGCTCATTTTTCTCATTTGTAATGACAGTCATACCACCCTTCTTAGGCACGCATTGAACTGGGCTTACCCATGGACTATCAGAAATTGGATATATCAAACCTGCATCTAGCAGTTTAATAATCTCTTTCTTAACTACATCTTGCATATTAGGATTTAGTCTTCGTTGGTATTGCACATACGTTTTATGACCTTCTTCCATAAGGATTTTATGTGTGCAATACGAAGGACTTATTCCTTTAATATCATGAATCTTCCATGCAATGGCTGGTTTATGAGCTTTCAACACAGAAATGAGTTGTGATTTCTCATTTTCAGTAAGAGAAGACGATATTATTACAGGTAATTCAGATTCACCATGTAAATAAGCGTATTCCAAATGGTTTGGAAGTGGCTTTAACTCTAATTTTGGAGGTTCTTCTATCGATGATTTATATCGATATCTGTCTTCTTCTTTTAGCATTTGAATTTCTTCTGTTGTTGGTTCATATCCATTAGCTATAAGTGTAGCTAACATTTCAGCTTCATCAATTGGTTCATTACCTTTTCCTAAAGAACATTCTCCTGTTCCTTGTAATTCTGGAAATTCTTTTAATAATTCTGCATGTGCATCTATAGTTTGAATATAATAACATGTATCATCTGCAGATTGTGGTTGTTGCATTGCTCTATCAACTGAAAAGGTAACACTCTCATCCTCTATACTTAGGGTCAGTTTCTTACCGAACACGTCTATCATTGCTTTAGCCGTGTTTAAGAATGGTCTTCCTAATATGAGAGGAACTTGAGAATCTTCTTCCATGTCCAAAACAACAAAATCTACTGGAAATACTAAAGTACCAACTTTAACTAGCATGTTCTCCATTATCCCTCTAGGATATTTTATTGATCTATCGGCTAGTTGTATGCTTATTCTGGTTGGTTTCAATTCTCCAAGGTCTAGTTTAGCGTATAGTGAATACGGCATTAGATTTATACTAGCACCTAAGTCTGCCAATGCTTCTATTGAACTAAGACTACCCAGAAAACATGGAATTGTGAAACTTCCTGGATCAGATAGTTTTTCTGGTATCTTATTTAACAGCACTGCTGAACAATTAGCATTCATAGTAACAGCCGAGAGTTCTTCCATTTTCTTTCTATTTGAGATTAGATCTTTCAAGAATTTAGCATATCTTGGCATTCCTGAAATCACATCAATGAAAGGAAGATTTACATTTATCTGTTTAAACATATCCAAGAATTTAGATTGCTCGGCTTCAAGTTTCTCTTTCTTCATTTTACTCGGGTAAGGAAGTGGTGGTTGATATGGTTTAACATAAGGTTTATCCTTAACTGTGTTATCTTCATTAACCTTTTCAACTACCGGTTCTTTTTCCTTATCTTGATCAGGTTGTGGTTCTTGTGGAGTAGGAATAGCTTTATCAGAAGTTACAGGTATTTCAGGTGGTTTAAGTGTTGTACCACTTCTTGTGGTAATGGCTTTAGCTGTTTCATTTCGGGGGTTAGCATTTGTATCACTAGGTAGACTTCCCGGTTTTCTTTCACCTATTAACCTTGCTAGGTTACTTACTTCTTGTTCTAGATTTTGAATAGAAGCTTGTTGATTTCTAAATGCTTGAGCATTTTGTTCATTGGTTTGTTTCTGAGATGTGAAAAACTGCGTTTGAGTTTCAACTAGCTTCGTCATCATATCTTCTAAATTCGGCTTTTTATCATCGGTTTGTTGTGGTGGTTTGTTTTGAAAATTTGGTCTTTGCTGATTGTAATTATTATTAGATACTTGTTGATTGCTAGGACCTTGTTGGTTGTTGTATGGAATATTTCGGTTATAATTCTGGTTTTGATTGTAAATCGGTCTTGGCGGTTGATAATTATTCTGATAATTATTTCCAGGCCTTTGGTTTATGTATGAAATATTCTCTCTTTGTTCCATTGTTAATTCAATACTGAGACAATCTTTTGTCAAATGTGGTCCTCCACACTGCTCACAACTAATTCGTATTGAGTGAATATCTTTAGTCATCTTTTCCATTCGTCTTTCCACAGCATCTATCTTTGCGGAAATGGAATCTAAGTCATGGCTAGAATCGGCTCTAGCTGCTTTAGATGATCTAATGATATCTTTTTCTTGGTGCCACTCATGTGAGTGGGAAGCAGTGTTATCAATAATTTTGTAAGCATCAGTTTCGGTTTTCTTCATAATAGAACCACCAGCTGCTATATCTATGTCTTTTCTTGTAGTGATGTCGCATCCTTGGTAGAATATTTGTACTATTTGACAGGTGTCTAAACCATGTTGCGGACATCCTCTTAACAACTTTCCATATCTTGTCCATGCCTCATATAGAGTTTCATTTGGTTTCTGTGTAAACGTAACAATTTCTGCTTGAAGTCTTACGGCTTTAGATGCAGGAAAGAATTGTTTAAGAAATTTGTCAACTAAAACATCCCATGTATCAATCGCCCCTTCAGGTAACGATTCCAACCAATCTTTGGCTTCTCCCTTTAAAGACCAGGGAAATAACATGAGATATATCTGTTCATCCTCCACTTCTCGGATTTTAAATAGTGTGCAGATCCTATTAAAGGTACGTAGATGTTCATTTGGATCTTCCTTCGGCGCACCACTAAATTGGCATTGATTAGTCACCATGTGTAGAATTTGTCCTTTGATTTCATAATCTGGAGCATTAATGTCTGGATGAGTAATTGCGTGACCTTGGCCAGTGCGCTTAGCTCTCATTCGGTCTTCCATACTTAGAGGTTCCAGATTCTCCATAATTGAATTTGTTGAATCGGTATCACTAGATGATTCTGATTTAATGGTTCGTTCCTCAACAATCTCTGTTTGAATGATTGGTGGCTCCGGAGGAAAGTTTAATGGTTCAGGATCTACGAACCGTTCCTGAATATTTTCCGGATTCTCAATTGTGAGGTTGGTTTCAAAAAATAGATTATCGGAAATTTGAACTGAAGTACTTGGTCTACTGGATGACGATTCTAAAGAAAAATCAACGGCGGTTATATTTGCTAAATGTCTTGATCTAGTTACAGGTGGTGAACGTACAAAAGGTGATGAACGTCTTGCTCGGTGCATTCACTGAATATCTTATTAGTTTTTAAAAAGGAAAGAAAAATTATAATAAGTTATCCAATTAATAGACTTTTCTGATTTTGCCCACGTTTCGAATAGCCAAAAGATGCAGCAGAGGGGCAGGATTCGTTTGGTCTCAATATAATTGAGGACTGTTTGGCTCCAATAACCCGGTCCACGTACAAATCCAACTATTACTACGAACCAGAAAATTTTGATGTCTATTAATTTAACCACTTAAAATAAATTTTCGTAATTTTAAGAAATTTAGATAAGAAGTAGAATAAAAATCTATGTCCTAAAACTAGAATAGCGAGAAATGAAAGAAAAAGAGTTCGTCGGAAAAAGGTTGAAAAAGAAAAATGGTTGAAAAATAAAAGGTGACGGAAAAATAAAAGAAACTTATAAAACTTAAAATTACTTGACTAACCTAACCTTATTACTACAACTAACTTAAAATTAAAATCGCAAATTGAGATTACTAATTGGAATGATAATTGATACATAGTAAAAGGTGTCTAAAAATATTAAAGCTTACAGGAAAAACTAAATCCCAAATGGAAATAACTTAAAAAGAAACTAAAACTTAAAAAGGCGTCGCAAAATTCTAAAGCACCTAAATCTTAGTCTAAAGAAAAAGCACTTAAGGAATTCTACGGCAAAGCCTAAAAATCTAGGAGTAAAAATGACTATAGCAAAAACTAAGTTTAAAATTAAATATGAGCTAAAAATACAAAAGTTATGCTACAACGATTAAAAAGGGACAAACTATAAAAATATACAAAAAGTTGTAAAAATTACAATTTTTATAAAAATATTATTTTTATATTATTTATTTATTAAAACTATTAATTTTACAATTTAATAAAACTAATTAATACTAAATACATAAATTAAATAAAAAGTAAAAGTTAAAATAAAATTAATTATAATAATAATAATAATTAGGGTTAATAATAATAATAATTATTAAATAACCCGTAATTAATGCTGAATTAGGGTTCTGTCTCGTGTCAGTGTCACTCCGCGAGTTGCGGTATTTAAAACATCAAACCCCGCGAGTCGCGGGGTTCCAAAATTCAACTCTGGCACAGTTTGAATCGACGCGTTTTTTTTTTCTTTTTTTTATATTTTCTGTTTTCTGTTTTTATATAAATAAAAGATATTTAAATAAAACTTATATTTTTATAAACTAAAATAAAAATAAAGAAACTTATAAAACTTAAATATTTAACAAAATCTTAAAAATACTTATATTTTTATTTTTCTTTTTATATTTTTGAATAATTAAAACGTATTTTTACAAAAACGAATTTTAATAAAAGTTAACTAAAAATCTTTTTTTTTAATATTAGCGTTGCGCTTCCGGCGTTTAAGAGAGTTCCCCGGCAGCGGCGCCAAAAATACTTGATGTCAAAGCTAAGGTATACGAAATAGTTTAAATTTTAGCAGAAAATACTATTAAATACGATACAATTTTACACAAGATATTTATTTATTTATAGAATGGATATACTTAAACCTTGCTACAACACTTATAGGCAGTGTACCTAATCGTACAGTAGTGTAGTTTTTAGTAAGTCCGGTTCGTTCCACAGGGAATCTTTTTTTTAAACAAAGCTCAACGCTATATTAGTTTACTTTTATAAAAATACAAATATATATATAAGTAATATTATTATTATAAAGGGAGGTTTTTACCGTTTAATGACCGGTTTGTCGATTTTAAAACTTTAGTCGCAGTTAAAATCAAATGTAAAATATTAAAAATAAATACAAGACTTAAATTAAAGCATGAAGTAAATAACGATAAATGAAATTACGAATAATAAAAGTGCGATAAAATAAACTTGCGATAATTAAAAAGTACGATAATTAAAAGTGCAATTAAATATAATAACAATAAAAATGCGATAATTAGAAGTGCAATTAAATATAAAATAAAGGAAATTAAATATGAAATAAAAGAATTATGCTTATTTAAACTTCTGTAATCATGATGTTTGACGTGTTGATTTTAGTTTTATGCCCATGGGTTAATTGTCCTTTGTCCTGGATTATTTAATATGTCCGTCTGGTTTTTGTCCATAACAGTCCATCAGTCGTAAATATAAAGTGCGAGTGTCCTCGTCAAATTATTCTTATACCCGAAGTTAAATATTCCAACTAATTGGGGATTCGAATTGTAACAAGGTTTTAATACTTTGTTTAATGAATACACCAGGTTATCGACTGCGTGTAAACCAAGGTTTTACTACTTTGTTAACAATTACACCAATTACCCTTGAATGTAATTCACCCCTGTTTCAACAAGTTTATTAACTATTAATCCATTTCCGTGTCCGGTTAAATGAACGATTATTCGTACATATAAATACCCCGCCCATCGTGTCCGATCGAGTGTATATGGTAATTTATAGGGACGCCCAATTGTAAATCTTTATATTAACATTAACAAACTATCATTTAGTTAAACAAATATAAAGCTCATTAATAGCTCATAGTCTAATTTCCACAAGTGTCGTTCTTTTGTCCAAACCCCAATTATGGTACAAAGCCCAATTACCCAATTTTAGTAATTAGCCCAACATCATGATTACTTCGTTTTAAATAAGCATAATAATAACTTAGCTACGAGACATTAATGTAAAAAGGTTGAACATAACTTACAATGATTAAAAATAGCGTAGCGTTACACGGACAGAATTTCGACTTACACCCTTACAACATTCGCTAACATACCCTTATTATTAGAATTATAATTAAAATTAAAATTAAAATATAAATTATATATATATATATATCGTATGAATGAGGAGAAAAAAAATGGATGAATTGCGATCAGAATTCGGTTGCTTTTATAGGAAAAGTCGACTTTTGGGGCTCCGCGACTCGCGGCATTTTTGCCTTCAAACTCCGCGAGTCGCGGAGAATGAAATTACAGCTCAGTCCCTTGGAGTCTTTCTCTGCCGACGGTTTTTATTTATAAATATAATATATATATAATTAATATAATTAATTATATATTATATTATATTTATATACATAGTTAACTTGTAATTTTTAGTCTGTTGCGTCGAGCGTTAAGAGTTGACTCTGGTCCCGGTTCCGGATTTTCGAACGTCCTTGCGTACAATTTAATATCTTGTACTTTGCGTTTTGAATCTTGTACTCTTGTATTTTCGAGACGTTTCTTATCAATAATTGGAACCTTTTTGATTGTCTTTTGTACTTTTGAGCTTTTTGGTCGTTTGCGTCTTCAATTCGTCGAATCTGTCTTTTGTCTTCACCTTTTATTATTTAAACGAATATCACTTGTAAATAGAACAATTGCAACTAAAAGCTTGTCTTTCTTGAGGAATAATGCTATGAAATATATGTTCGTTTTTAGCATTATCAGTGTCACGTACCTTTGTCAAAATATAGCCTTAAATTATCCATAAACTATATCACTCGAAATATAACTTATACATTTGAGTGTTTTGGTCATTTACTTCTATAAATCATCGTCTCGATATTTGTTAAAATGCATTTTAAAATAGTGTTTTACTGTAGCAAAGTTAATGTAGCAAAGTCAATCTTTACTGTAGCAATTCACTGTAGCAAATAGTAATTTTCGAAAACATTGTAGCATTTTGGATACTGTAGCAATTTGAAAATACTGTAGCAAATTAGTGTTTTACTGGTTCGTCTTAAACGTTTTAGTTAACTTATCTAAATATTAATCGAATCAATAATCGAATGTTACTATCGTTTAATAAATAACTTGAAATCATATATTTTCAATTAGATATATAAACCAATAAGTTTAATGTACGATATCAAACAATTAATACATTGTTAACTTTTCAAGTTACAGTATATATGTATCTATTTACATATAATTGTTCGCGAAACGTCGAAAACAACTGAAGAGTATTTAAATATATAAAAGTAGTTCAAAAATTTTGAGATTCAACTTCATAGACTTTACTTATCGTGTCGGAAATGTTAAAGATTAAGTTTAAATTTGGTCAGAAATTTCCGGGTCATCACAGTACCTACCCGTTAAAGAAATTTCGTCCCGAAATTTGAGTGAGGTCGTCATGGCTAACAATAAAAATGTTTTCATGACGAATATGAGTTGATAAATAGAGTATTATCACCGTTGAATAATATGAATAAAATAATCAAATTACTCGAAGCGTATGAGAGAAGTTATTGTAATAGAGTGAAATGAAGAATAGAGATTCGTTTTAACTCTTGACGTCGTATCGATTGATTTCCGGAATTTAAGGAATAGAAAATCTTCATAATCTAAATAAGATTTGATTCTTTGGAAATTGCGGAAATTAGGATTTTCTTTGATTAAATGCGTAATCTACCTCTATTGATGTGTCCGATATTTCGCTATAAATTGACCACTTCCGTTTTATTATTTTCATCACTCCTACATCTTCTTCCTCATTTCATACTTCCAAAGATTGTGAAATGCTTCATCCAGCTCTGATTCTTGATATACTCCTAACTTTCATATCTGTTATTCTTCTTTTTCATCTACCACCAGAGGAAGTTATTTTCTTCTACCACTACCTTGGGGTTATAGTATTTTTCATTCTCCCGTGTCTTTATATTGCTATACGCATTGATATACACGGTTTGTAATATATGTGTTGTTGTCAGGCTTTATATTTTCCCTTATATTTAGGAGCTCCATGCTTTCGTTTTTCCTCCCCGACTTCAAGTCAAGCGAATAATGGTCCAGAATTTGTAGGTATGGAGTTTCGAATGATCATAATATACAAAGTAAAAAGGAAAGGTAATAGCACGATTTGATTTGTCAAATTACCAGAATATCTGGAAAAGACCAAATCATCAAGAAAAATATTTTCTTGATATGTTTAGAGGTTAAATAGAATGAAAGAGTTATGTAACATGCTTCATGATGAGGGTATGATCTGAGAACCTTTATCACGTTCCATTAGAAACTCAGCATGACTTACTGTAATATAATCACGTTGATCAAGTGTCATTATATTATACTAACTCATGCTTCAGCTCCCAACACCACTTCCAAAATATTCATATTTTAAACTTGAAAGTTTCAGAATTTAGAAACTAAAATAGTTTCTTTTATGATGTAACACAGATATCGCAAGGAGAAAATTGATTTCCGATAAGAATGATTATGGAATTATCTCCAGAAATATGGAGGATATTTATAATGAAAGATACGATGATATTTTAGAATTTCTAATATCAGAGGATGATGAAGAATATTGTCCGCAAGGGTTTAGATTCGGAAGCAAGGTATTCGTTAATGGCTTCAGCAGATACTGAATCATTTGGATTCTTTGAAGGCAGATTTCGTCCTTGTGATTTATCCACAGCCTCTTTCATACTTTGCTCAATCCGTTTTCCAGTTCCAAACTTTCTCTTTTTCTGAGCTTTACCACAATACTATTCTTTATCATCAAACTTTTGACTGTTAAGGTCGTTTACAGTTTTTGCTGCTTCATCAGCATTGTTCCAATTTCAGAGAACTAGTTTCAAATTTTGGGGTGTTTTTCGGAAACTTCACATTCGAAGTATGTAATTCGAGGAGGTAGACGTTATATGTACACATATAACTGTTGGCGTAGACGTGCTGCAAGATTTCAAAATACTGATTGCAAATTCCAGATAGTTGGAACGGCAACTATTGTTACAAGATGTGGATGAGTACATGATAGGGTTTCAATGTATATATAGTGATTTCCGGAGAGATTCAAATAGCAGAGTGATGGAGTCGCTGGTACATTTACTGCTAATATGGTGGAACATAAAAGGTTCCCCAGTAACAAAAACGTATATGCCAAAGTTATAAGTCTGAAAGGTCGTCGTTGACTAGTTGAATGGGTGATAATACTGGATACTTTTAAAAAGGAATTGCAAGGTTATTTTCAGTAATAATAATGCCGAAGGATTTATCACAGATACGTGTTAAAGTTTTACTTAGGTTTCGAGAGCTTTCCAGATATATGATTATAAGTACAAATCTTTCTTCTCGTAGATATCGTGTAGTTGGTTTGTCTTCTCGTTTGTTCATTAGTTGAAGTGTTTCCAAGAATTTCGATGGGTTTGAACGCAAAATGTAATCATATGATGTTCTAGTACTGTTCTGAATTCAAAGCATGGTTTTCGAAGCATGGTTTTGAAAGATGTAGGAATCTAAGAGTGATGTTTTTTTTGTTTAATCTTGACTTGGATTCTGATCTGTCAAAATCAGAATATGAAATTGAATGAAAATGGTTATTCTGCGATGAACAGATACGTATATCTATAGGTTTGAGCAGTATAGTTAATGATTGCTGAATCAGAATTGATTGAAGAATGTATAGTGTAACATATTAATGTGGAATTTATATATTTCTAGGGTATTACCTACCCGTTAAAATATTCTCATCATTAACAGTTTGTACAAAAGGATTTTCAATTACAATCTTTATGAAAATATATGTATGTATATTTCCTTCAGATGTAATATAGATTTAATGAGTTATTAAACTCATTTGGTTTTCGGATGGAACTAGAAACGAATAATCTCTTCTATATTAAAGATTACATAATCGTCGCAGGATATTTCTCCAATGAAGTTATGAATTAATACTTCATCGTTTATGGTTATTAGTATTCTTCAGTGCCTACGGTGCGTATGAGGTTGATACTCGTGGGACAGATTGTGAGGTTAAGGTTTACGGTGCGGATGTTGTTGTTGGTGGTACTGGTACTGTTGTTGGTTATGCTGCTGGTTCTGGTGGTGCTACCGGTGCTGCCTGTGATGCCTGCAAATTGTGCATCATATTCTCCAAAGCCACAACTCGAGCGCGAAGCTCGTTAACTTCTTCTATTATTCCTGGATGATTGGAGGTTGGTACGAGAGGATGAATAAAGTTTAAAATTCTAGTTATCATATAATCGTTGTGAAATATCCTGGAAATGAGGGTAAAGATAGTGTTTTGAACGGGTTCGCCGGTAAGTGCCTCAGGTTCCTCACCAAGAGGTGAATTCGGTTGGGGGAAAGGATCGCCTTCCTCTTGTCTCCATTGATTAAGTTGATTACGAACCCATCCCCAATTCATCCAGAATTGGTGATGACTGATTGGTTGATTCATTCTGGTTACACTGCTTTCGGAACTCAGGTGGAAATTCATATCAGAATCCGAAGAACTCGAATTACTTGCAGAATTCATCTTACACGGTTAGATAAATAATTTTCAATGTGAAATGATTTTCGGATATCGGATGATATTCTAATTACATAGAATACCTTTATATAGTACAAAGGATCCGCAAATTACGGAGAAACTTTCGGAAACTGTCAAGTAAAGGTAACAGTAACAGATATGCTAAGATATTCATTTTGTCTATGCACTAGTCATGCAATCCATGCAATAAGGTGTGTCTAGACTACAAATGATAAGCAGGTAATTTTCCACACAAGGAATGATAAGCAGGTAATTTTTCACACAAGGAATGATAAGCAAGTAATTTCTAACAAAAAAATTATAAGCAACAATTTTTATCATGCAAACATGGTCGAAGTCCAGACTCACTAATGTATCCTAACAATAACCGGTTAGACACACTAATGCAAATTCTGGTTCGCTAAGACCAACGCTCTGATACCAACTGTGACGATCGCTCCAAATCCATATGGACGAGCATGTCATTCATTGATTTCATTGCGAGGTATTTGACCTCTATGTGATACATTTTGTAACATTGCATTCGTTTGAAAAGGTATTTCATAAATGAATATATAAATTCCAGGTTTTTAACATCTGATGATTCCTACGTATAGATAATTACCATTTAAATGGTTTACAATAATACATCTGTTGACAATACAGTCAAAATAAGATACATGGTAATGGTTTGGTGAATGCAAGTTTCTTATATATAGTATGTATGACTCCAAGCACATATCTTGTATCACGTATAAGCAAACAGCGGAAGACTTCTAGAAACCTGAGAATAAACATGCTTCAAGTGTCAACACAAAGGTTGGTGAGTTCATAGTTTTAATATTATACATAATCCGTATATCAATGTGGATTACAAAAGTTCAGTTGTTTTATTCAAAACGTTTATCAATAGGTTTTACATAAAAGGTGGATCACAAGATTTCAGTTATTTCATCCGAAACGTTTATCAATCGGTTCTACAAAATTGAGCACCCTGGTAACTAAACTTTAACGTTTATGTAATTTGTACCCTTTGTATAATCATCTTAATAATACACGCAAACCAACGTGTACGCTTCTCAAATAGCATACGTCCGTTAAAAGGCTAGCGCTCTAGCTCGGACGGGGATATCAAGCCCTATGGATCCATATACTACTACTCGCGCCCACCAGTTCTTATAACCGGCAGTTACTAGTTACCAAAGCTAAGGGATTTTTGGTTCAAACTCGGTGTAGAATTTAGTATGTACATGTATCCATTGCGTTTAAAAATAAAGTGCATGTATTCTCAGCCCAAAAATGTAAATAAAAAGGGATCAAATGAACTCACTGTTTAATATTGATATACAATATTGTAGGAAAGCACGTAGACGCATCGGAGATGATAAACACGAGGTTTGATTCACAAAAATACCCTCGAACATTAACCATAATTTCCTTGGCAATAACCCATATTTTCCTTAGCTCTAGCTCACTCGGAAACTTGTTTTGAAAATTACTTGGACAGCACTCCGTCGTAATATTTTATGTACATTATTATTTTTGTATCACAAAAATAATAATACTAATAATAAAAATAATAAGATTAATAATAATCTTATTAATAATAATAATAATAATAATAATAATAAATAAAATAAATGCGGAGTAATATGTATATTTGTGTATGTGTGTGTGTGATTAACTGGCCAAAACTCGAGAATTTATAGCACCTGACCCATTTTTACACCCCATGCGATCGCATGGGGTTTGTACTGGATAGCCATGCGATCGCATGGCTAAGATTTCCAGCTCAGAACTTTTTGTCAATTAGCTTGTCGACATGATTTTATATTAATATAATATATATAATATATTTAATTTATATAATTAATTATATATTATATTAAATTCACATGCATAGTTGACTTGTAATTTTTGTTCCGATAAGTCGTAAGTCATCACTTGACTTATGTCCCGGTTCTGGTTTTTCGAATGTCCTTTCATACATTTAGAAAACTTGCATTTTACGTTTCGTGTCACGTACCTTTGTCAAAATATAGCCTTAAATTATCCATAAACTATATCACTCGAAATATAACTTATACATTTGAGTGTTTTGGTCATTTACTTCTATAAATCATCGTCTCGATATTTGTTAAAATACATTTTAAAATAGTGTTTTACTGTAGCAAAGTTACTGTAGCAAAGTCAATCTTTACTGTAGCAATTCACTGTAGCAAATAGTGATTTTCGAAAACACTGTAGCATTTTGGGTACTGTAGCAATTTGAAAATACTGTAGCAAATTAGTGTTTTACTGGTTCGTCTTAAACGTTTTAGTTAACTTATCTAAATATTAATCGAATCAATAATCGAATGTTACTATCGTTTAATAAATAACTTGAAATCATATATTTTCAATTAGATATATAAACCAATAAGTTTAATGTACGATATCAAACAATTAATACATTGTTAACTTTTCAAGTTATAGTATATATGTATCTATTTACATATAATTGTTCGCGAAACGTCGAAAACAACAGAAGAGTATTTAAATATATAAAAGTAGTTCAAAAATTTTGAGATTCAACTTCATAGACTTTACTTATCGTGTCGGAAATGTTAAAGATTAAGTTTAAATTTGGTCAGAAATTTTCGAGTCATCACACCCAGGGGGAATAAACCACTCACACGTTCATCTCATTTAGTTGCATAACCCACCCTCAACTACTGCCCTGGAGGAAACCCAGACCAATCCAAGGGCATGGCCGGTAAAACCCCCTCCCCGCTGACCCCGCACTAAGTGAAAGGGCGGCATGGGTGGGTACTTCAGGTCAGGTAAACATTGAGTGCAATGTTGCAGCCCAGGGGATTTGAACTCCTGACCTCTCGCTAAGAGGTGAGGAGTGCAATGTCACATATATATATATATATATATATATATATATATATATATATATATATATATATATATATATATATATATATATATATATATATATATATATATATATATATATATATATATATATATTGGTTGGATCAAGGGGGAAGTAACCAATCGGAGGGAAGCGGGGAAAGCAAAAAAAAAAATTCTTTTCATTTTTTGAAAAAACTTTGGTCACGAACATTATAGATTGGATGAAAATATGAACATTTAATAAAGACACTTTGTGATAAATGTTTTTATTTTGGCGGAAAAACGATCGAAGAAGTAATATATAACAATTATCATGTTTTTCGAGCGTATGTTGAGGTTTTAGATATAAGGGTTTAGATATTAGGGTTTATAGGGTTTAGAAATATAGGGTTTAGGGTTTAGATTTAGATTGAGTTTTTAACACGAACGGTTTAGAGTTTAGGGTTTAGGGTTTGGGGTTTTGGGTTTAGGAATAAACCCAAAACACCAAACCCTAAACCCTAAACCCTAAACTCTAAATCGGGCTAAATTTTACTTCACAAAACATGAAAAAAAGACGTTAACATTCTTCATGATCAATATTATCTTGAATGTTATTTTTGTCAATCGTTTTCTCGCAAAAATAATAACATTCATCACGAAGTGTATTTTTTAAATGTTCATATTTTCGTGTGATCTTGATGACTGAAAAAAATTCTAAAAAAATGAAAAAAAATAAAATTTGGTTCCCCCCGCTTCCCCCCTATGGGTTACTTCCCCATTGATCCTGCCTCTATATATATATATATATATATATATATATATATATATATATATATATATATATATATATATATATATGTGTGTGTGTGTGTGTGTGTGTGTGTGTGTGTGTGTGTGTGTATGTGTGTGTGTGTGTGACACCGCTAATTTTTTTTTTATACGTGGCAGAAGCATTATATTAATTAAATGCGATATGATGGATAACTGATATTAATACAGTTCAAACCGATGTCACGTGTCATTATATCAAAATACATATTTAATCGAAAAAGACGTAATTACATTATGTTTACAAAAGATCCCTGTTTAAATAAAGTAAGACCCCATCAGAGTTAAATCCTGTCAAACATAACATCATCATGCCTGTCTTCTCACCAAAAAGCATTATCTACAAAAGTTAACAACCTGCAGAGAGGAGATGGAGGGGAATTAGCATGAAGCTAAGTGAGTACAACTAACTACAGGTAATACCATACAGAACTATTATACTAATCATGTCACATAGTCTAACACATAAACATCACCCAGTAGTGCAGTCTACAGAGACTCCGGCGGTTCGGCCAAACCATTAACCACCAATTGATCGGACTGAGGTTTACCGGAAATTCCTCCTACATACCGTGTTACATAAATCATCCATATGCGACGAACGCGTCATTCAAACATATACTACACGGATGCAATTAGGCTACCACATGAGGAAGCCAACCCGCAAGTTGATCTCTCCTATCGAATTAGGCTACCACAGGATAGGGACGCACTGGGCTCCATCAACAAGCAACATCTAACACAGGATCATCACATAATTAACTAACAGTAGTAGCATGTTAATT
Organism: Rutidosis leptorrhynchoides; assembly: GCF_046630445.1. NCBI lineage: Eukaryota > Viridiplantae > Streptophyta > Magnoliopsida > Asterales > Asteraceae > Rutidosis > Rutidosis leptorrhynchoides. The sequence continues at coordinate 549,071,800 of NC_092336.1, read as the reverse complement.
CTAACAAGCATGACAATCATAGGATAACAAGATACTCACTACTATTAATCTCAAGTTAGTCCCACTCACCAATTACCAGCAAACGAGAAGGTGTTAAACTATCTAATCACTGAACCTTCTCTTTCTCCTTTTCTCCTGAGAAAGACATATACATAAGTTAGTTATAATATCATAATAATTAGTATACAAACGGGCATCATAACAGCTAGGCATGAACACTTAGTCAAAATTCCAACTGCAAAGACCATCGGTCGATCGTCAAAGACGCTCAGCCGATCGTCACTACACCATCGGTCGATGGACTTCAGATTGATTGGTAAAATTACAACCGTTGGTCGAAGGACTCACACCATCAGTCAAGGGTCTAGTCCATCGGCCGATCGCCAGACACCATCGATCGATGGTCAACGACCATCGGTCGAGGGTAGTTCATCTGCGGCATCAGCTACCAAAGTGACAGGTTTCACACCAAACTCACCAATTCTCGATCTAGAGCTCGTTTTAACCTTAAAATTTACCAAATCTAGTACACCGATCATTTAAAAACACATACCCACAAAGTTTTAACACTAACAACACTAAATCGACCCATTTTGACCCAATTTACTCTTTTATAAAAACTAACACAAAATCTTAAATTTCCTCAAAGATTAGATCACGAAATGTTATAATTCTTACCTTAAAAGAATCAGTGAATCACAGAGAACACAAAGATACAATCGATTTGAGCTCTAGAACAAATATTAAAGATTAGGGGTTGATTAGGTGAAGGAGTGAAGGTACGATTGTGTGTGTGTGAATAATCTGGAAGGATGGAGAAAATGGAATAAAACACAACACTAGTCACTTAAGTGAGGTTAATTCCCACATTGTACAACACATCTGTACTTATCAGTTATCTGATATCTTTCGTACATCATATGGCAACCCAAACGAAGTCCAAATTAAATAAGCAAATCTGTTCTGCGACCCTTGTCACAAACTGGTCCTAACCAGCTCATTAAATAATAATAAACATTAAACAATAATAAAGGCATAAAATAACACAACACAAACTTAAGGGTAAACTAGTAATCTTACAGCTAGACCCAGTGGAGGATGTTACAATAATATATATATATATATATATATATATATATATATATATATATATATATATATATATATATATATATATATATATATATATTGTGACGATCGCTCCAAATCCATATGGACGAACACATCATTCATCGATTTCATTGCGAGGTATTTGACCTCTATATGATACGTTTTATAAACATTGCATTTTTTTGAAAAGGCACACCATAAATGAATATTTAAATCAAAGGTTTTCGACATCTGATGATTTCTACATATAGACAATCACCGTAAATAATAGTTTACAATAGTACATCCGTTGACAATGCAGTCAAAATAAGATACATGGTGATGATTTGGTGAATGCAACGTTTCCTTGAAAAATATGCCATGTAAGACTCCATGCACATAGCTTGTCTAACATATAAGCAAACAGCGAAAGACTTCTAGGGAACCTAAGAATAAACATGCTAACAAGTGTCAACACAAAGGTTGGTGAGTTCATAGTTTTAATGTTTTGCATAATCTGTACATAAAGGTGGATCACAAGATTTCAGTTGTTTCATCCAGAAACGTTTATCAAAATATTCTACAAGATTGAGCACCCTGGTAACTAAGCTTTAACGTTGTAATAAGTACCCCTGTTTTAAGATACATGCAACCAACATGTACAATACACGCAATACAACGTGTACTAAACTCAAATAGCATACGTCTGTTTTATAGTTCAGGCTAGGGTTTCTATACCTGGAACAGACGGGGATGTCAAGCCCTATGGATCCATATACTGTTATTCGCGCCCACCAGTCCATATCCTATGTACTGGCAGCTACTAGTTACCAAAGCTAAGGGATTTTCGGTTCAAACTCAGTGTAGAATTAAGTATGTACTTGTATCCATTGCGTTTAAAATAAATTGCATGTATTCTCAGCCCAAAAATATATATTGCAAAAGCAATTAAAAAGGGAGCAATGAAACTCACTTTATCAGCATATAAAGTCGTTTCCCAAAATGTGACCGAAACTCGGATTACCAAATAACCGTAGATCTCAACCTAGAGAACATATGTTGGTCAATAAATGTTTATCAAGCTAGGTTAGGTCATAGTGTTTCACAATCCTAATGCTTGAGATCGACATACAAAAGTTATCCAAAGTCGTTTCAAAAAGTCAATTTTGACAATAGTTCAACAAAACGAGACGTACCTTATTTAAGGATTCATTTACTCGGTTGATAATATTGATAATGCTAAAAACGAACATATATTTCATAGCATTATTCCTCAAGAAAGACAAGCTTTTAGTTGCAATTGTTCTATTTACATGTGATATTCGTTTAAATAATAAAAGGTGAAGACAAAAGACAGATTCGACGAATTGAAGACGCAAACGACCAAAAAGCTCAAAAGAACAAAAGACAATCAAAGAGGTTCCAATTATTGATAAGAAACGTCTCGAAATTACAAGAGTACAAGATTCAAAACGCAAAGTACAAAATATAAAATTGTACGCAAGGACGTTCGAAAATCCGGAACCGGGACCAGAGTCAACTCTTAACGCTCGACGCAACGGACTAAAAATTACAAGTTAACTATGTATATAAATATAATATAATATATAATTAATTATATTAATTATATATATATTATATATATATTATAAACCGTCGGTAAACAAAGAGCCAAACTCCTCTGAGCTGTAAAAGTAACCTCCGCGACTCGCGGAGTTTGAAGGCCAAAAAGGCCGCGAGTCGCGGAGCCCCAAAATGAGAAACTGCCTATAAAGCCAACCGAATTCTGAGCATTTATCATAATCTTTTTCTTCCTCATTCATACGTAAAATTTATATTTATATTTATAATTTATATTTTAATTTTAATTATAATTCTAATAATAAGGGTATGTTAGCGAATGTTGTAAGGGTGTAAGTCGAAATTCTGTCCGTGTAACGCTACGCTATTTTTAATCATTGTAAGTTATGTTCAACCTTTTTATATTAATGTCTCGTAGCTAAGTTATTATTATGCTTATTTAAAACGAAGTAATCATGATGTTGGGCTAATTACTAAAATTGGGTAATTGGGCTTTGTACCATAATTGGGGTTTGGACAAAAGAACGACACTTGTGGAAATTAGACTATGGGCTATTAATGGGCTTTATATTTGTTTAACTAAATGAAAGTTTGTTAATATTAATATAAAGATTTAAAATTGGGCGTCCCTATAAATTACCATATACACTCAATCGGACACGATGGGCGGGGTATTTATATGTACGAATAATCGTTCATTTAACCGGACACGGGAATGGATTAATAGCCACTAGAATAATTAAAACAGGGGTGAAATTACATTCAAGGGTAATTGGTGTAATTGTTAACAAAGTAGTAAAACCTTGGTTTACACGCAGTCGATAACCTGGTGTATTCATTAAACAAAGTATTAAAACCTTGTTACAATTCGAATCCCCAATTAGTTGGAATATTTAACTTCGGGTATAAGAATAATTTGACGAGGGCACTTCCACTTTATATTTATGACTGATGGACTGTTATGGACAAAAACCAGACGGACATATTAAATAATCCAGGACAAAGGACAATTAACCCATGGGCATAAAACTAAAATCAACACGTCAAACATCATGATTACGGAAGTTTAAATAAGCATAATTCTTTTATTTCATATTTAATTTCCTTTATTTTATATTTAATTGCACTTCTAATTATTGCACTTTTATTTATTGTTATTTAATCGCACTTTTAATTATCGTACTTTTTAATTATCGCAATTTTATTTTATCGCACTTTTATTGCAATTTCATTATCGTTATTTACTTTACGCTTTAATTTAAAGTCTTTTATTTATTTAATAGTTTACATTATGTTTTAACTACGACTAAAGTTTTAAAATCGACAAACCGGTCATTAAACGGTAAAAACCCCCCTTTATAATAATAATATTACTTATATATATGTTTGTATTTTTATAAAAGTAAACTAATATAGCGTTGAGCTTTGTTTAAAAAAAATATTCCCTGTGGAACGAACCGGACTTACTAAAAACTACACTACTGTACGATTAGGTACACTGCCTATAAGTGTTGTAGCAAGGTTTAAGTATATCCATTCTATAAATAAATAAATATCTTGTGTAAAATTGTATCGTATTTAATAGTTTTTCCTAGTAAAATATAAGCTATTTTATATACACCTCGCATAACATCAAGTATTTTTTTGGCGCCGCTGCCGGGGATCTCTCTTAAACGCCGGAAGCGCAACGCTAATATATAAAAAAAAAAAAAAAGAGATTTATTCTATTAAAAGTCGCTTTTGTAAAAATACGTTTTAATTATTCAAAAATATAAAAAGAAAAATAAAAATATAAGTATTTTTAAGATTTTGTTAAATATTTAAGTTTTATAAGTTTCTTTATTTTTATTTTAGTTTATAAAAATATAAGTTTTATTTAAATATCTTTTATTTATATAAAAACAGAAAACATAAAATAAAAAAAAAAAAATAAAAACGCGTCGAAATTAAAAGCTGTCATCTGAATTTCTGAACCCCGCGACTCGCGGGGTTTTCTTTATAAATTACCACGACTCGCGGAGGGTACCTGACACACGAACAGAAAACCTAATCCTGCATTTATTACGGTAATTATTAATTAATTATTATTAAACCCTAATTATTATTATTATTATAATTAATTTTATTTTAACCTTTACTTTTTATTTAATTTATGTATTTAGTATTAATTAGTTTTATTAAATTGTAAAATTAGTAGTTTTATTAAATAAATAATATAAAAATAATATTTTTATAAAAATTGTACTTTTTACAACTTTTTGTATATTTTTATATTTTGTCCCTTTTTAATCGTTGTAGCGTAATATTTGTATTTTTAGCTCATATTTAATTTTAAACTTAGTTTTGCCATAGTCATTTTTACTCCTAGATTTTTAGGCTTTGCCGTAGAATTCTTTAAGTGCTTTTTCTTTAGACTAAGATTTAGGTGCTTTAGAATTTTGCGACGCCTTTTTAAGTTTTAGTTTCTTTTTAAGTTATTTCCATTTGGGATTTAGTTTTTCCTGTAAGTTTTAATATTTTTAGACACCTTTTACTATGTATCAATTATCATTCCAATTAGTAATTTCAATTTGCGATTATAATTTTAAGTTAGTTGTAGTAATAAGGTTAGGTTAGTCAAGTATTTTTAAATTTTTATAAGTTTCTTTTATTTTTCCGTCACCTTTTATTTTTCAACCATTTTTCTTTTTCGACCTTTTTCGACGAACTCTTTTTCTTTCTTATTTCTCGCTATTCTAGTTTTAGGACATAGATTTTTATTCTACTTCTTATCTAAATTTCTTAAAATTACGAAAATTTATTTTGAGTAGTTAAATTGATAGACATCAAAATTTTCTGGTTCGTAGTAATAGTTGGATTTGTACGTGGACCGGGTTATTGGAGCCAAACAGTCCTCAATTATATTGAGACCAAACGAATCCTGCCCCTCTGCTGCATCTTTTGGCTATTCGAAACGTGGGCAAAATCAGAAAAGTCTATTAATTGGATAACTTATTATAATTTTTCTTTCCTTTTTAAAACTAATAGGATATTCAGTGAATGCACCGAGCAAGACGTTCACCACCTTTTGTACGTTCACCACCTGTAACTAGATCAAGACATTTAGCAAATATAACCGCCGTTGATTTTTCTTTAGAATCGTCATCCAGTCGACCAAGTACTTCAGTTCAAATTTTCGATAATCCATTTTTTGAACCCGACCTCACAATTGAGAATCCGGAGAATATTCAGGAACGGTTCGTAGATCCTGAACCACTAAACTTTCCCCCGGAACCACCAATCATTCAAACAGAGATTGTTGAGGAACGAACCATTAAATCAGAATCATCTAGTGATACCGATTCAACAAATTCAATTATGGAGAATTTGGAACCTTTAAGTATGGAAGACCGAATGAGAGCTAAACGCACTGGCCAAGGTCACGCAATTACTCATCTAGACATTAATGCGCCAGATTATGAAATCAAAGGACAAATTCTACACATGGTGACTAATCAATGCCAATTTAGTGGTGCGCCGAAGGAAAATCCAAATGAACATCTACGTACCTTTAATAGGATCTGCACACTATTTAAAATCCGAGAAGTAGAGGATGAACAGATATATCTCATGTTATTTCCCTGGACTTTAAAGGGAGAAGCCAAAGATTGGTTGGAATCGTTACCTGAAGGGGCGATCGATACATGGGATGTTTTAGTTGACAAATTTCTTAAACAATTCTTTCCTGCATCTAAAGCCGTAAGACTTCAAGCAGAAATTGTTACGTTCACACAGAAGCCAAATGAAACTCTATATGAGGCATGGACAAGATATGGAAAGTTGTTAAGAGGATGTCCGCAACATGGTTTAGACACCTGTCAAATAGTACAAATATTCTACCAAGGATGCGACATCACTACAAGAAAAGACATAGATATAGCAGCTGGTGGTTCTATTATGAAGAAAACCGAAACTGATGCTTACAAAATTATTGATAACACTGCTTCCCACTCACATGAGTGGCACCAAGAAAAAGATATCATTAGATCATCTAAAGCAGCTAGAGCCGATTCTAGCCATGACTTAGATTCCATTTCCGCAAAGATAGATGCTGTGGAAAGACGAATGGAAAAGATGACTAAGGATATTCACTCAATACGAATTAGTTGTGAGCAGTGTGGAGGACCACATTTGACAAAAGATTGTCTCAGTATTGAATTAACAATGGAACAAATAGAGAATATTTCATACATAAACTAAAGGCCTGGAAATAATTATCAGAATAATTATCAACCGCCAAGACCAATTTACAATCAAAACCAGAATTATAACCGAAATATTCCATACAACAACCAACAAGGTCCTAGCAATCAACAAGTATCCAATAATACTTACAATCAGCAAAGACCTAATTTTCAAAACAAACCACCACAACAAACCGATGATAAAAAGCCGAATTTAGAAGATATGATGACGAAGCTAGTTGAAACTCAAACGCAGTTTTTCACATCTCAGAAACAAACCAATGAACAAAATGCTCAAGCATTTAGAAATCAACAAGCTTCTATTCAAAATCTGGAACAAGAAGTGAGTAACCTAGCAAGGTTAATAGGTGAAAGAAAACCGGAAAGTCTACCTAGTGATACAAATGCTAACCCCCGGAGTGAAACAGCTAAAGCTATTACCACAAGAAGTGGTACAACACTTAAACCACCTGAAATACCTGTAACTTCTGATGAAGCCATTCCTACTCAACAAGAATCACAACCTGATCAAGATAAGGAAAAAGAACCGGTAGTTGAAAAGGTTAATGAAGATAACACAGTTAAGGATAAACCTTATGTTAAACCATACCAACCACCACTTCCTTACCCGAGTAAAATGAAGAAAGAGAAACTTGAAGCCGAGCAATCCAAATTCTTGGATATGTTTAAACAGATAAATGTAAATCTTCCTTTCATTGATGTGATTTCAGGAATGCCTAGATATGCTAAATTCTTGAAAGATCTAATCTCAAATAGAAAGAAAATGGAAGAACTCTCGGCTGTTACTATGAATGCTAATTGTTCAGCAGTGTTGTTGAATAAGATACCAGAAAAATTATCTGATCCAGGAAGTTTCACAATTCCATGTTTCTTGGGTAGTCTTAGTTCAATAGAAGCATTGGCAGACTTAGGTGCTAGTATAAATCTAATGCCGTATTCACTATACGCTAAACTAGACCTTGGAGAATTGAAACCAACCAGAATAAGCATACAACTAGCCGATAGATCAATAAAATATCCTAGAGGGATAATGGAGAACATGCTAGTTAAAGTTGGTACTTTAGTATTTCCAGTAGATTTTGTTGTTCTGGACATGGAAGAAGATTCTCAAGTTCCTCTCATATTAGGAAGACCATTCTTAAACACGGCTAAAGCAATGATAGACGTGTTCGGTAAGAAACTGACCCTAAGTATAGAGGATGAGAGTGTTACCTTTTCAGTTGATAGAGCAATGCAACAACCACAATCTGCAGATGATACATGTTATTATATTCAAACTATAGATGCACATGCAGAATTGTTAGAAGAATTTCCAGAATTACAAGGAACAGGAGAATGTTCTTTAGGAGAAGGTAATGAACCAATTGATGAAGCTGAAATGTTAGCTACACTTATAGCTAATGGATATGAACCAACAACAGAAGAAATTCAAATGCTAAAAGAAGAAGACAGATATCGATACAAATCATCGATAGAAGAACCTCCAAAATTAGAGTTAAAGCCACTTCCAAACCATTTGGAATACGCTTATTTACATGGTGAATCTAAATTACCTGTAATAATATCGTCTTCTCTTACTGAAAATGAGAAATCACAACTCATTTCTGTATTGAAAGCTCATAAACCAGCCATTGCATGGAAGATTCATGATATTAAAGGAATAAGTCCTTCGTATTGCACACATAAAATCCTTATGGAAGAAGGTCATAAAACGTATGTGCAACGCCAACGAAGACTAAATCCTAATATGCAAGATGTAGTTAAGAAAGAGATTATTAAACTGCTAGATGCAGGTTTAATTTATCCAATCTCTGATAGTCCATGGGTAAGCCCAGTTCAATGCGTGCCTAAGAAGGGTGGCATGACTGTCATTACAAATGAGAAAAATGAGCTTATTCCTACTAGGACTGTAACAGGATGGCGTGTATGTATTGATTATAGAAAATTAAATGACGCCACCAGAAAAGATCACTTTCCCTTACCTTTCATAGATCAAATGTTGGAAAGATTAGCCGGAAATAGTTACTATTGTTTTCTAGATGGATTTTCCGGATATTTTCAAATTCCAATAGCACCCGAAGACCAAGAGAAAACCACATTCACGTGCCCTTATGGTACTTTTGCTTACAAACGCATGCCATTTGGACTTTGTAACGCCCCTGCAACCTTTCAAAGGTGTATGATGGCGATTTTTCATGACATGATAGAAGAATGCATGGAAGTTTTCATGGATGACTTTTCAGTCTTCGGTGATACATTTAAATCATGTCTAGTTAATCTGGAACGAATGCTAATTAGATGCGAAAAATCAAATCTAGTACTTAATTGGGAGAAATGCCATTTCATGGTTAAAGAAGGCATCGTTCTTGGACATAAAATTTCAAAAGAAGGAATTGAAGTGGATAGAGCTAAAGTAGATGTAATTGCTAAACTCCCACATCCCACCAATGTTAGAGGAGTTAGGAGTTTTCTAGGGCATGCCGGTTTTTACCGACGTTTCATAAAAGATTTTTCTAAAATTGCCACTCCTATGAATAAACTCCTAGAAAAGGATGCTCCATTCATCTTTTCAGATGAGTGTATCAAATCTTTTAATATTCTTAAAGAAAAACTTACTAATGCGCCGATCATGATAACACCAAATTGGAATCTACCATTTGAACTAATGTGCGATGCAAGTGATTTTGCAATGGGAGCCGTTTTAGGACAAAGGATTGAAAAACGATTTCAACCTATATATTATGCTAGTAAGACGTTACAAGGAGCACAAACGAACTATACAACTACTGAAAAAGAACTCCTTGCTATTGTCTTTGCTTTTGACAAATTTCGATCATATCTCGTTCTAGCAAAAACGGTGGTCTATACCGACCATTCTGCTCTTAGATACCTATTTTCGAAACAAGATGCCAAACCACGATTAATTCGTTGGATCTTACTCTTACAAGAGTTTGATATTGAAATCCGAGACAAAAAGGGAGCAGAAAATCTTGCCGCTGATCATCTTTCTCGTCTTGAAAATCCTGAGTTAGAAGTTCTAAATGAATCGGCCATACAAGACAACTTTCCTGATGAATATCTATTGAAGATAAATTATAATGAAATCCCATGGTTTGCAGACTATGCAAACTATTTAGTATGTGGATTCCTTGAAAAAGGATTATCGTACCAAAGACGAAAGAAATTCTTCAGTGATATAAAACACTATTTCTGGGAAGATCCACATCTGTTTAAAAGTTGTCCCGATGGAATAATACGCCGATGTGTATTTGGAGATGAAGCTAGTAAAATATTAAACCATTGTCACACAGGACCAACAGGAGGGCATTATGGACCTCAACTAACAGCAAGAAAAGTTTATGATGCTGGATTCTATTGGCCTACAATTTACAAAGACGCACACTTTCTTTGCAAATCCTGTGATGCTTGTCAAAGGGCCGGAAAAATAAGTCAACGTGATGAAATGCCACAAAATGTCATCCAAGTATGTGAAGTATTTGACATCTGGGGTATTGACTTTATGGGTCCATTTCCAAAATCTCATAATAATCTATATATACTCGTAGCCATTGATTATGTATCTAAATGGGCGGAAGCACAAGCTCTCCCAACTAACGATGCACGAGTCGTAGTCAACTTTTTAAAACGTCTTTTTGCAAGGTTTGGAACACCGAAAGCTTTAATAAGTGATCGGGGTACTCATTTCTGTAATAATCAACTTGAGAAAGTTCTTAAAAGATATGGAGTAACTCATAAAATCTCCACCGCATATCATCCACAAACAAGTGGACAAGTTGAAAATACCAACCGAGCTTTAAAACGTATTCTAGAGAAAACCGTAGGATCAAATCCAAAGGAATGGTCCATTAAATTGGAGGATGCACTCTGGGCTTTTAGAACAGCCTACAAAACTCCAATTGGAACCACACCTTTTAGACTTGTTTATGGAAAAGCATGTCATCTTCCAGTAGAAATTGAACACAAAGCATTTTGGGCTTTGAAAACATGTAATCTTGATTTACATGAAGCTGGACGTCTACGATTAAGTCAACTAAACGAATTAGAAGAATTAAGACATGAAGCATACGAAAATTCGTTAATCTATAAAGAAAGAACGAAGAAATGGCATGATAAAAGAATCAGAAGTTCAAAAGAATTTAAAGAAGGAGACAGAGTTCTTCTTTTCAATTCACGATTAAAGCTATTTCCTGGAAAATTGAAATCAAGATGGTCTGGACCATTCATAGTCAAAAGAGTTTTCCCATACGGAACGATAGAATTAATAAATTCAAATGGGATTGAATTTAAAGTTAATGGTCACATATTTAAACATTACATACATGGTCCGATGGAAGTCGACAACGAAGTTAATCACAATTTCGACACCACAGCTAACTAAGTGTGGGGAGAATCAAGTCTTTAAAGGATAATATGTATTTCTGTTAGAGTTAGATTGTCTGTTTTCGTGTAGTTCTCGAAAATGGAACTCGAATGGTCTTTCCCTAGCAGACCCTAAAGAACTAGTCTTCTCCCCCCATTCTGAATTTTTATTTTTTTAGGTTTTTACAAAATGAAGACTGCCTGTGAACTAAACCATGGTCTAATGCTACACGCTTTGATCACTAAAAGAAATAATGACATACTACCGAGTGAAATAGTATCAGTAATCAGAGAAAGAATGGACGGAGTTAGAAAAGAATCCAGATGCGAAGATAATAAGTTACAATTTGGTAAAGGAAAATCAAAATCCGCAGCGAAAAGAAGAGCACGACACCTAAAAAGATGTCACAAATGCGGAAAATGGTCACATGGAGGTAAATGTTCAAATAATCAAACCTATTCAAATACCGAATTTGTTACTTTATGCAGAGACGGACCGTTCATATGTTTAGAAGAAAAGACACTGAATGCTCGAGGTTACGCCTATGTAGCCATGGAAAACCAATTAAACCGACTATCTTATGAATGGGATAGATCATATAACTAAGAAATCTATTTCACAGGTATGTCTGTACAGTTTTTATTTTTATTTTTAACCTTTTGATAATAAACGCTAATTTGTTCGCTAAAAAGTATTAAATTGGTATTGAATAAAATTAGGTTTGGCGACCGAAATTATTGATATCAATCAAAAATTTATTACATCACTGCGAAATTTAACGTTTATTCTTAAGGTATAAATATCTTTAATCAATCAACCCAAAATATTTCAAAAATTCGTCATGAGTTAAATCAGGTTTTGGAACCGAAATTACTTTACCGAAAAGAGGGGCGCATATTTTTGATAATATTTGATTGATTAAAGTGGGATAAAAAGACAAAAAGATTTTTAAATTTATTTTTACCATGTTTTTAAAATTAATATTTAAATCTTAAATTAATATTGTAAACTTTGTAAAAACAATATATTTAAAAATCTAAATATTTGAAAAATTAATATAAATTTGATATGAATATATGAATTTTTAAATTAAGTTTGGTGTGAATTTTTAATTTTTAAAATATGAATTTTTAATTTTATGCATTTCAAATTTTAAGTTTGGTGTGAAATTTTAATATTAATTTTGAATTTTATATTTAAGTTGTGTGAATTTAAAAAACAAAAATTTACTTTATCTCATTAAGTTAAAAATATGATTTTTAAAATTCGTCGTAAGTTGAAGACTAGGTCTTTGAACCGAAATTGCTTTACCCGAGGGAGGGACGAGAACTTTTATTATCATTATTTTTAATCTCATTGAATTAAAGTATTCCAAAAACAAAAAAAAAAAAAAACCAAAAATCTTAGCTTTTAAAACAATCGCTACAAAAAGACAAATTTTAAAATTTTGTCGAAGTACGGACTAGGACATCAATCCGAAACGACCTCGTCCTAAATAACAAGGGAAACAAAATTTTAAAATTAAGTACTTAATTGTTTTATAAGTTATTGATTTAAAAAAAAAAAAAATACCAAACTCCGCGAGTCGCGGAGTTTGGAGCTTTAATCTCCGCGACTCGCGGAGGGACCAAAAATCAGAAAAAAAAATATACCCGCAGAACATATCAGTCCCCAACCCAAAACAAAAACATACTGCGAATTCTGCACCCGAAAAATACACCCCAAAATCACAATTTTTAACCGTTAATCACCAAATCTTTTGCTAAAATCATGTTGAGAAGGATGCTATCTAAGAATTACTCAAGAAAAACGGTAAATTTCTACACCTAAACACCATTTAATTCGAAATTTGATGTTCTTGAGCAATTTTTTTCCCAATTTGATTTTGATGCTTTTTAGTGTAATTAGGCTTAAATTGTTTATGTATTATGCTTGTATAACCTAGATTGATGCTGTTTAACATGATTAGAAGCCATAAACTTCAAATTTTGAATAATCTAGGGTTTGTGTTCTTGAGCAATTTGGGGCTTTTTGATATAAACAGGTTATGGCCGATTTTTGTCATGAATTGTTGCTAAATTGAGTAGTGTAACATGTCTAGGTAGTTAAATGATCCAAACTTTGAGCCTAAACATGATTTTGAGAATTAAAGTGGACTTTTTCAAGTCTAAAATTCATGAACTTGATTTTTGAAAGATAATGCCATTTGAGACTTGTTTAATTGCTAGTAATGATTATTTTGACATGTTATTTGAGTTGAATGCTTATGAACTTGGCGAACATTTTCGTATATGCTTATTTGAAAAAGTGTAGATTTGATGAAAATATGAAAATGAGCTTAAGTTTGATATAAATTGATAATGTCATTGTAATTATTTTGATTGATGATTTTGCTGACACTAATGCATATTTGGATGCACAAAAATTGTGTTTGATGTGTTTTGCAGACTGAAAGGGGTGAATCTTCGTCCCAAGCCCGAAATGCTCCTGCTGAGAATTTGGAACAACAGGAGGTGGATAACTACTACAAGCAGGATATACCTCATCCAGTCATGACCTTTTCTGATATGCACTTGGAAGAATTGCACCCGAACCTGAGATTTGACAGACTTTGGATAGATTATCCAAAATATCAAAGGGGTTTGCATACTCTTCACTCTAAGGTTGTTGAGGTACCGAGGGTCATAGAATGGGGACCCTTAGAAGCAGTAGAATTGGCCGGGCCAATTAGGGAATTACTTGTACAGAGGTATGGTAATTCTTCTTTTACTGACTGGGTACGTTTATTCACCATGCGTAGACCTGTATATAAAGTATGGTGTGAAGAATTGTTATGTAGTATAGAGTTGAATGATCGGGTAGCTAGTTTAACCGATCGTTCTTTTATTAGATTTTTGTTAGGCGGTTCGATGCGCCACATGTCTTTACTGGACATGGCTCAGGCTTTACGTATATATACGCCTGAGGAGTTAGCGTCTGCCGATTGTTGAGGATTGATACTAAACGGTAGAAAGATAGATGAAAATTTTGATACACACGGTGTGTGGAGTCAAATGACAAGCCATCACCGTTTCAAAGGGGGAAATTACTCTTATTTGGATATAGATAGAGCCGAATTAAGAGTGATACATAGGTTTTTAGCTAATTCGATTACACAAAGGGGTAAAAACAAGGAAAAGGTAAATGAACAAGATTTGTTTTACCATATGTGTATTCGAGACCCACAAAGCGCTGTAAGTATACCATATTGTGTGGGTTATTATTTATCAGCTATGGTTCGGGGGATGCGACCACATAGCATAATAGGAGGTGGTATTTTTATTACTTTGATTGGTGAATATCTCGGTGTGGATATAAGTCGGGGTGGATTATTAATAGAAGAACCGGAACCCCGCGATACTATAGGTTTAAATGTATACCATGGTGCGAAAGTTTTGAAGAGGCGAAATAACGCCGCAGTACGATACCATGGTAGACATTCACAGGTGGAGAGAAACCAACAGCAAGGTAATGTAGGAGGGGGGAATGAGATGCAAGAAATGCAAAGGTTTATAGCTTCTCAGGAATACGAAAATGCTAGACAGAGAGCATTTGAAGATTGGCAAGTTCATCAGAACCAAATCATAGCTCATTGCCAACATATAGGTAGAAACTATATTCCTACACCGAAACCCATCTTCCCTCCTTGGTCTATAGAGATGCAGCCACCATATCCTACGTATGACCCTGCCGAAGCATTCTATAGCACCTATGGTTATGCCTGGAACCCCTATTGGTACCAATATCATCCTTAGTTTACTTATTATTATTTTTTTTTATTTTGTAATTTGTAATTATTGATACGTTTAATACTTTTGTTAATAGTGTAATCATTTTTATAATTATCTAACTTTTATCCTTAGATTTTAATAATTTTTGAATGTGGGGTAATATACCAAATTTCAAAAATATGTATATATGTTTGCAGTTTATCTTATGTACACAACAGGGTAAAACAACGCATTTTCAAAGACTGGCATTAAGTTCAGCAAAAACAACTAATTTTGACGACAAGATGCAAAATATATGTGAAATAACAACAAGACGGAATGAACAAATGATGTGCACCATTTATCATTCAGCAAACAAACGCCAATATATTTGGAAACTTTGGTAAAAATTTAATCATTTTCACACAAATCACCCTCAATAATTTAAATTGTTACTGATTTCTTGCAAATGAGGGCATTGCAAGATCTTAAGTGTGGGAAGGGGTTAAATTCTTTCGGATTTTAAAATTTTTATCTTAAACACTTGGTTACCATTAAAAATACTAGTAAAGCAGTAGTTGTATTAGAATCTAGTGCTCTCTGATAATAAAGAACAGCCCTAGTCTTATATACTGACTACCCAATTCTAGTAAAATTTTTCAAAATTTTCAATTAAATGAACTCAAAATCATGTTTATACATATTTATGAACGATAAAACTAGGTTTTAACACCGAAATTATTGTTACCTCGGAAAGAACATAAATTGAGAAACAAACTAAAATGTTAAAATTCATTTAAAATGGAATAGAGGACGATAAAAAGGAAAATAAAAGCCAAGTGTGGGAAAATTTACCAAGTTATCTTAAACATATGTCACATATATCTGTAACAAATAACTGAAAATACTTTTGCTTTGGACTAAACTAAACTGTTTTACCCGATGAAAGAAAAGAAGAGATGGATCTACACGATGAATCAATTCCATCATTAAAAGGAAGTAAAGTCTTCCGAAAAAGAAACGCGCTTCTTGATTTAGGTCATGAAGTTGTCGTCCAGACCAGCTGTAGGTTGACGAAAAATCTAGAAAAGTCATCACTAAAATCAGCAGGAAATCCACGGACCTCAGCATTAAACAGGGTCGCCAAGTGGTCAGATTTATCCTAACCATGAGAAGGATTTATCTCGTATAATGAGGGGGCACCATGCAAATTAGCTGGATAAGACTAATGAATCAGATCCCCAGAAAGGATAATCTCCTTAAAGATTAAAAATCAGCTTTTAAGACTGATATTACTCAATCCTAGAGATTGACCTTAAAGATTGAGAATTCAAACTCATGGAATTCAATGATATCTAAACTCGAGCTTGAACGAGAAAATATTTTGATCAAAATTATAAACCGATTTGTTTTCTGAAAACCCTATTTTCAATGCGTTCATTACCATTGAACGTAAAATCCTAGGAATTCACCTGGAATTCATTAGGTCACCTGAACTAAATCGGGTGTCAACCGTAAGAACGGTGGATGCATAGCATGGTCAAAGACAGGACCTTGTGCCAGATCGAAAAAATTATAAGGGTGAGCTTTACTATTGCTCCTACCAAGGATAGTAATTGCGTCCGACACGTTATAGACCATAATTAAAAGCATGTCAGGGGACATTGCCTTAACGGTTGCTTGTTCAACGCTTTCCTTTACAACCGGACGGTAGTTTATCGAAAGGTAATATACGGGATAAGTAAACTGGACGTGTTGCTTTCCAAATACAAGGTTAGCAAGTGGGTGACACAAAACCGCAAGTTTTGAGCTAAAATTTTCAAATCTGAAACCCACCTAACCCACAAAAATATTTTGCAAACACCGGTAAAGGGTTATTCCGGAAAACCTATCTAGGGTAAAAACTAGATTTAATTTTCAAAAGATCAAATGTTTTCATAAAGATCCAATTTCCTTAATGGATCTAAATTTTTATAGTCATGTGGGACTGTAAACCATATCGTTACTACCATTGTTTATACCGCCATATAGAAATCACTGATGTACAAAGTGTGAAGAATAAAGAAGTGATTCTAGTATTTCAAGACGATATTGCTTGAGGACAAGCAACGCTCAAGTGTGGGAATATTTGATAATGCTAAAAACGAACATATATTTCATAGCATTATTCCTCAAGAAAGACAAGCTTTTAGTTGCAATTGTTCTATTTACAAGTGATATTCGTTTAAATAATAAAAGGTGAAGACAAAAGACAGATTTGACGAATTGAAGACGCAAACGACCAAAAAGCTCAAAAGAACAAAAGACAATCAAAGAGGTTCCAATTATTGATAAGAAACGTCTCGAAATTACAAGAGTACAAGATTCAAAACGCAAAGTACAAAATATAAAATTGTACGCAAGGACGTTCGAAAATCCGGAACCGGGACCAGAGTCAACTCTTAACGCTCGACGCAACGGACTAAAAATTACAAGTTAACTATGTATATAAATATAATATAATATATAATTAATTATATTAATTATATATATATTATATATATATTATAAACCGTCGGTAAACAAAGAGCCAAACTCCTCTGAGCTGTAAAAGTAACCTCCGCGACTCGCGGAGTTTGAAGGCCAAAAAGGCCGCGAGTCGCGGAGCCCCAAAATGAGAAACTGCCTATAAAGCCAACCGAATTCTGAGCATTTATCATAATCTTTTTCTTCCTCATTCATACGTAAAATTTATATTTATATTTATAATTTATATTTTAATTTTAATTATAATTCTAATAATAAGGGTATGTTAGCGAATGTTGTAAGGGTGTAAGTCGAAATTCTGTCCGTGTAACGCTACGCTATTTTTAATCATTGTAAGTTATGTTCAACCTTTTTATATTAATGTCTCGTAGCTAAGTTATTATTATGCTTATTTAAAACGAAGTAATCATGATGTTGGGCTAATTACTAAAATTGGGTAATTGGGCTTTGTACCATAATTGGGGTTTGGACAAAAGAACGACACTTGTGGAAATTAGACTATGGGCTATTAATGGGCTTTATATTTGTTTAACTAAATGAAAGTTTGTTAATGTTAATATAAAGATTTACAATTGGGCGTCCCTATAAATTACCATATACACTCAATCGGACACGATGGGCGGGGTATTTATATGTACGAATAATCGTTCATTTAACCGGACACGGGAATGGATTAATAGCCACTAGAATAATTAAAACAGGGGTGAAATTACATTCAAGGGTAATTGGTGTAATTGTTAACAAAGTAGTAAAACCTTGGTTTACACGCAGTCGATAACCTGGTGTATTCATTAAACAAAGTATTAAAACCTTGTTACAATTCGAATCCCCAATTAGTTGGAATATTTAACTTCGGGTATAAGAATAATTTGACGAGGGCACTCGCACTTTATATTTATGACTGATGGACTGTTATGGACAAAAACCAGACGGACATATTAAATAATCCAGGACAAAGGACAATTAACCCATGGGCATAAAACTAAAATCAACACGTCAAACATCATGATTACAGAAGTTTAAATAAGCATAATTCTTTTATTTCATATTTAATTTCCTTTATTTTATATTTAATTGCACTTCTAATTATCGCACTTTTATTTATTGTTATTTAATCGCACTTTTAATTATCGTACTTTTTAATTATCGCAATTTTATTTTATCGCACTTTTATTGCAATTTCATTATCGTTATTTACTTTACGCTTTAATTTAAAGTCTTTTATTTATTTAATAGTTTACATTAGGTTTTAACTGCGACTAAAGTTTTAAAATCGACAAACCGGTCATTAAACGGTAAAAACCTCCCTTTATAATAATAATATTACTTATATATATGTTTGTATTTTTATAAAAGTAAACTAATATAGCGTTGAGCTTTGTTTAAAAAAAAGATTCCCTGTGGAACGAACCGGACTTACTAAAAACTACACTACTGTACGATTAGGTACACTGCCTATAAGTGTTGTAGCAAGGTTTAAGTATATCCATTCTATAAATAAATAAATATCTTGTGTAAAATTGTATCGTATTTAATAGTTTTTCCTAGTAAAATATAAGCTATTTTATATACACCTCGCATAACATCAAATATTCAAAAATCCAATTTATCAATCTTACAAACAAGTTGTTTAAATACTAATTGCAGATTCAAAAGCAATTTCAATTAACGTCAATTATAATTCAGTTGACCATAACTTTTGACTCGTTCATCGAAATTACGCGATTTCTAAATGAATAGTTTTTGTTTTTTCGCCAGCTTTCCAAAAACATGTATATCATATACCTTTTACCGGTAATATATGTATTTAATTCGTGATTCATTATAAACTGTTTAACGATGAAATTTAGCATACAAGCTTGTATAAATATATATACTCGAGCACTAGACATGGATACACTATTAGTATATAAAAGATAAAATATAAATGCTTACGTATCAATATTGTGATTCAATATTTCAGAAAAGTACGTAGACGTAACGGAGATGATAAACATTAGGTTTGATTCATAAATATACCCCCGAACATTACCCATAATTTCCTTAGCTCTATCCCGCTCGAAAACCCATTTTGAAGGTGACACGCTCATAACCTCGTCGTAGTATTTTATGTATAATACTAATTAATAATACTAATAATAAAAAGATTAATAATAATTTTAATCTTAATAATAATAAAAATAATAATAATAATAATAATAATAATAATAATAATAATAATAATAATAATAATAATAATAATAATAATAATAATATAAATAATATAAATAAATACTTACAGAGTAATTTTAAGAGTGTGAGAAAAACAACATTGAAATCGTGCAATTTATAGAACCTTTTCTGAAAAAGCACCCCATGCGATCGCATGGGTTTTATGCCTATTTCTCATGCGATCGCATGACCCCAAAATCCAGCTCACAATTTTTTGTTGTTTTGCTTGTCGACATAATTAAATATAATATATATAATATATATAATTTAAATTAATTAATTAAATATTATATTATATTCTCGTACATAGTTGACTTGAAATTTTCGTTCCGATGTCTCGTACGTTGTCACTCGACTTATGGCCCGGTTCCGATTTCTCGAACGCATTTTCATATGCTTAGAAAACTATCACTTTACGTTTCGTGACTCGTACCTTTGTCAAAATATAGTCTTAAATTATCAATAAACTATACCACTCAAAGTATATCTTAATCTTTCGAGTGTTTTGGTCATTTACTTCTATAAATTATTGTCTCGTTATTTATTAATATAATAGTATTTATCAAACGTTTCATAACCAAGTTAATATCTATTCTTAATATTTATAAACACATTTTAAAATACATATCGCAATTTATTCATATATCTAATTCTAACAGTTAATATTCTTTATTATTGTATGTGTCCAAATTACGTTATTTAAACAAACACTTTACCATTTATTCCGAATACCGTTAAATATGAATGATTTCCCAAATCAACGTGGACCTCACAACAGAAACTCGTAATAATATTATAATTCTTAAGGGACTCAATAAATATCTTTTAATTCAATCGATTGGCATAATCTTTTAACTCAGTAGTTAAATAAATCAATCAGATATTCAAACCAACAAGTTTAATGCACAGTACCGTATACTCAACACTTTGTTACGTTTTCAAGTTATAGTATATGTATCTATTTACATATAATTGTTAGCGAATCGTTGAGAACAATCGAATGGTAATTGAATAGTTCAAAAGTTTTGAGATTCAGCTTAACAGACTTTGCTTATCGTGTCAGAAATATTAAACCATATCGAGAATTAGGTTCAGAATAAGTCGAAATATTCCGGGTCATCACAGTACCTACCCGTTAAAGAAATTTCGTCCCGAAACTTGAGTGAGGTCGTTATTGCTAACAATATAAATGTTTTCATGACGAATATGAGTCGATAAATAGAGTTTTATCACCGTTGAATAATATAGATAGAACAATCCAATTACTCGAAGCGTATGAGAGAAGTTATCATAAAAGAGTGAAGATGAGTAAATACATGTTCACCTTAACTGGTGACGTAGTCACGGTTGATTTCCAGAATTCAAGGAATTTGGAGAAAATCTTCGTAATAAAATTTGATTCTTCGGTAATTAAGGAAATTAAGATTTCCTTTGATTGAATGCGTAATCTACCTCGGTTGCTATGTCAGATATTTCGCTATAAATTGACCACTTTAGCTTCATTTATTTTCACCACTTCTATAATCTTCTTCCTTATTTCATACTTCTAACAAATTGTGAAATGCTTCATCCAGTTCTGATTCTTGATATACTCCTAACTTTCATATCTGTCATTCTTCTTTTTCATCTACTACCAGATGAAGTTATTTTCTTCTACCATTACCTTGGAGTTATAGTGCTTTTCATTCTCCCGTGTCTTTATATTGCTATACACATTGATATACACGGTTTGTAAATTTCGGGGTTGTTATCGGGCTTATATTCTCCATTATATTTCGGAGATTCATGCTTTCATTTTCTCTTCCCGACCTTAAGTCAAGCGAATAATGGTCTAGAATTCGTAGGTATGGAGTTTTGGATGAACATAGTTAATGTTCTGAGAAGATAATCATAATGGCACGATCTTGATTTGACAAATTACCAGAATATCTGGAAAGATAGAACTATCAAGAAGATATGTTCTTAATATGTTTGGAGATTGGGTAAAATGTAAGAGTAGTGTAACATGGCACATGATGACGGTATGGACTGTGAATCATCATGTTTCATTAGAAACTCAACATGACTTACTGTAATATAATCACGTTGATCAAGTGTCATTATATTATACTAACTCATGCTTCAGCTCCCAACACCACTTCAAAATGTTCATATTTTAAACTCGAAAGTTTCAGAATTTAGAAACTAAAATAGTTTCTTTTATGATATAGCACAGATATCGCAAGGAGAATATTGATTTCCGATAAGAATGATTATGGAATTATCTCCAAAAATATGGAGGATATTTATAATGAAAGATACGATGATATCTTAGAATTTCTAATATCAGAGGATGATGAAGAATATTGTCCGCAAGGGTTTAGATTCAGAAGCAAGGTATTCGTTAATGGCTTCAGCAGATACTGAATCATTTGGATTCTTTGAAGGTAGATTTCGTCTTTGTGATTTGTCCACAGCCTCCTTCATGGTCTGCTCAATCCATTTTCCAGTTCCAAACCTTCTCTTTTCTCAGCTTTACCACCATACTATTCTTTATCATCAAACTTTTGACTGTTAAGGTCGTTTACAGTTTTTGCTGCTTCATCAGCATTTTTCCAAAATTTGGAGAACTAGTTTCGTAGTTTGGGGTGTTTTTCAGAAACTTCACATTCGAAGTATGTAAATCTAGAAGATAGACATTATATGTATATATATAACTGTTGGCGTAGAATTGCTGCGAAATTCGAAATACTGATTGCTAATTCCCGGTAGTTGGTATGGCAATTACCGTTTCAAGACGTGGATGAGTACATGATAGGGTTTCTATGAGTATAAGAATTTTTCGGAAGGTCAAAGATCAATGAAGTTGTTGGTAGATTTACTGCTAATGTGGTGGAACATGAAAGGTTCCCCGGTAACAATGATGAAGGGGTAATTGTTATTATAAGGATTATTCGAATGAACAATTGAATGTGATTTGCTGGAGTGGTGACAAAACTGTCTATTTTGAAAAGGGATTGAAAAGTTATTTTAGCTAATAAATGCCAAAGGGTCTGACACGGATACGTGTTAAACTATGACTTTGATTTTGAGGGTTTTTCAGGTACAAGACCGCGGTTAACATGTGGTTGGATCATCATCTCGATGATTCATTATTTGAAGTGTCTTCAGGAATTTCAAAGGGTTTGAACACGGATTGTAATTGTTAATATACATATAATGTTCTAGCACGGTTTTGAAGTCAAAGCATAGCTTTGAAAGATTTAGGAATCTAAGAATAATGTCTTTTGTTAAATCTTGACTCGGATTTTGATTTGTCAAAATCAAAATATGTAATCAAATTTGGATGAGGATGGTTGTTTTGATTCTTATAAAAGAATATATATTGTGTGAAAGTAGTGAGTATAGTTGATGATTTGTTGAATCATAATCGAAGAATGTAACATATTAATTGTGAATTTATATATCTCTCGGGTATTACCTACCCGTTAAAATATTCTCACCATTAACAGTTTGTACAAAAGAATTTTCTTAATTACAATCTTTATAAAAATATACCTACATATATATTTTCCTTAGATGTAATCATGGATTTAATGAGTTAACATAATATTAATCTCATCTGGTTTTCGAGTAGGACGAGAATATATAATCTCCAAAACTTTTAGAAACTACATATTCTCTGCAAAATATTTCTTCGATGAAGTTATGAATCAATACTTCATCGTTTGTTGTTGTTGGTATTCCTTGGTATTTATGGTGCGTATGACATTGATGTTCGAGGTACAGATTGTGATGTTGAGGTGTGAGATGCGGATGTTGTTGTTGTTGGTGGTGATGGTACTGTTGGTGTTGCTGATGGTGGTACTGTTGCTGCCGGTGCTGCTGCTGGTGCTTGTAACATTTGCACCACATTCTCCAAAGCCACTATCCGAGCGCGAAGCTCGTTGACTTCTTCTATTACACCGGGGTGATTGTTGGTTCGGACGAGTGGACGAATAAGATCTAGAATTTGAGATAATATATAATCGTGACGAGATACTCTAGAAATGAGAGAGAAAATGGTGTCTCGAATAGGTTCGCCGGTAAGTGCTTCAGGTTCTTCGCCAAGAGGGCAATGTGGTGGATGGAAGGGATCACCTTCTTCTTGTCTCCAATGATTAAGTAGACTACGAACCCATCCCCAATTTATCCAGAATAGATGATGGCTAATTGGTTGATCCATTCCGGTTACACTGTCTTCGGAATTCAGGTGAATATCCATATCGGAATAGCTGTCGGAGTTTAAGGAATTTGAACTAGATACGTGATCCATCTTGTATAATCAGGGAATTGATTTTGATATGAGATAGATTATAGGATTTAGTTTGGTATTCTCTGATACATAATTTGCATATGTATATATAATACCAAAATTCCATAAGTTACGGAGAAATTTTCGGAAGATATCAGGAAAAGTTTACAGTAACATATACGCTAAGATATGAATTTTTGTCTATACACTATTTATGCAATAAATGTAGGAAAACGTGTCTAGACTTAAGAATGATAAGCATGTAATTTCCGACAAGAAATGATAAGCAAAACTTTTAACATGCAGACACGGTCGAAGTCCAGACTTACTAATGCATCTTAACAACTATCAGTTAGACACATTCATGCAAGACCTGGTTCGCTAGGACCAACGCTCTGATACCAACTGTGACGATCGCTCCAAATCCATATGGACGAACACATCATTCATCAATTTCATTGCGAGGTATTTGACCTCTATATGATACGTTTTGTAAACATTGCATTCTTTTGAAAAGGCACACCATAAATGAATATTTAAATCAAAGGTTTTCGACATCTGATGATTTCTACATATAGACAATCACCGTAAATAATAGTTTACAATAGTACATCAGTTGACAATGCAGTCAAAATAAGATACATGGTGATGATTTGGTGAATGCAACGTTTCCTTGAAAAATATGCCATGTAAGACTCCATGCACATAGCTTGTCTAACATATAAGCAAACAGCGAAAGACTTCTAGGGAACCTGAGAATAAACATGCTAACAAGTGTCAACACAAAGGTTGGTGAGTTCATAGTTTTAATGTTTTGCATAATCTGTACATAAAGGTGGATCACAAGATTTCAGTTGTTTCATCCAGAAACGTTTATCAAAATATTCTACAAGATTGAGCACCCTGGTAACTAAGCTTTAACGTTATAATAAGTACCCCTGTTTTAAGATACATGCAACCAACATGTACAATACACGCAATACAACGTGTACTAAACTCAAATAGCATACATCTGTTTTATAGTTCAGGCTAGGGTTTCTATACCTGGAACAGACGGGGATGTCAAGCCCTATGGATCCATATACTGTTATTCTCGCCCACCAGTCCATATCCTATGTACTGGCAGCTACTAGTTACCAAAGCTAAGGGATTTTCGGTTCAAACTCAGTGTAGAATTAAATATGTACTTGTATCCATTGCGTTTAAAATAAATTGCATGTATTCTCAGCCCAAAAATATATATTGCAAAAGCAATTAAAAAGGGAGCAATGAAACTCACTTTATCAGCATATAAAGTCGTTCCCCAAAATGTGACCGAAACTCGGATTACCAAATAACCGTAGATCTCAACCTAGAGAACATATGTTGGTCAATAAATGTTTATCAAGCTAGGTCAGGTCATAGTGTATAACAATCCTAATGCTCGAGATCGACATACAAAAGTTATCCAAAGTCGTTTCAAAAAGTCAATTTTGACAATAGTTCAACAAAACGAGACGTACCTTATTTAAGGATTCATTTACTCGGTTGATAATATTCAAAAATCCAATTTATCAATCTTACAAACAAGTTGTTTAAATACTAATTGCAGATTCAAAAGCAATTTCAATTAACGTCAATTATAATTCAGTTGACCATAACTTTTGACTCGTTCATCGAAATTACGCGATTTCTAAATGAAAAGTTATTGATTTTTCGCCAGCTTTCCAAAAACATGTATATCATATACCTTTTACCGGTAATATATGTATTTAATTCGTGATTCATTATAAACTGTTTAATGATGAAATTTAGCATACAAGCTTGTATAAATATATATACTCGAGCACTAGACATGGATACACTATTAGTATATAAAAGATAAAATATAAATGCTTACGTATCAATATTGTGATTCAATATTTCAGAAAAGTACGTAGACGTAACGGAGATGATAAACATTAGGTTTGATTCATAAATATACCCCCGAACATTACCCATAATTTCCTTAGCTCTATCCCGCTCGAAAACCCATTTTGAAGGTGACACGCTCATAACCTCGTCGTAGTATTTTATGTATAATACTAATTAATAATACTAATAATAATAAGATTAATAATAATTTTAATCTTAATAATAATAATAATAATAATAATAATAATAATAATAATAATAATAATAAAAATAATAATAATAATAATAATAATAATAATAATAATAATAATAATAATAATAATAATAATAATAATATAAATAATATAAATAAATACTTACAGAGTAATTTTAAGAGTGTGAGAAAAACAACATTGAAATCGTGCAATTTATAGAACCTTTTCTGAAAAAGCACCCCATGCGATCGCATGGGTTTTATGCCTATTTCTCATGCGATCGCATGACCCCAAAATCCAGCTCACAATTTTTTGTTGTTTTGCTTGTCGACATAATTAAATATAATATATATAATATATATAATTTAAATTAATTAATTAAATATTATATTATATTCTCGTACATAGTTGACTTGAAATTTTCGTTCCGATGTCTCGTACGTTGTCACTCGACTTATGGCCCGGTTCCGATTTCTCGAACGCATTTTCATATGCTTAGAAAATTATCACTTTACGTTTCGTGACTCGTACCTTTGTCAAAATATAGTCTTAAATTATCAATAAACTATACCACGCAAAGTATATCTTAATCTTTCGAGTGTTTTGGTCATTTACTTCTATAAATCATTGTCTCGTTATTTATTAATATAATAGTATTTATCAAACGTTTCATAACCAAGTTAATATCTATTCTTAATATTTATAAACACATTTTAAAATACATATCGCAATTTATTCATATATCTAATTCTAACAGTTAATATTCTTTATTATTGTATGTGTCCAAATTACGTTATTTAAACAAACACTTTACCATTTATTCCGAATACCGTTAAACATGAATGATTTCCCAAATCAACGTGGACCTCACAACAGAAACTCGTAATAATATTATAATTCTTAAGGGACTCAATAAATATCTTTTAATTCAATCGATTGGCATAATCTTTTAACTCAGTAGTTAAATAAATCAATCAGATATTCAAACCAACAAGTTTAATGCACAGTACCGTATACTCAACACTTTGTTACATTTTCAAGTTATAGTATATGTATCTATTTACATATAATTGTTAGCGAATCGTTGAGAACAATCGAATGGTAATTGAATAGTTTAAAAGTTTTGAGATTCAGCTTAACAGACTTTGCTTATCGTGTCAGAAATATTAAACCATATCGAGAATTAGGTTCAGAATAAGTCGAAATATTTCGAGTCATCACATATATATATATATGTGTGTGTGTGTGTGTGTGTGTGTGCGTGTGTGTGTGTAAGGTATGGGGGAAGTGAGACGTAGACAATCCTACCTCTATCCTATAATAAAGAGAAATCATTTCTCCACCCCGAGTGAAACACTCACAAGAGTAGAGAAAGTCCTCACTCTCTCTGTTCGACAGATAAAGAGATTGCTTCCAAGAGGACCTCCGGCCCAAAAGTAGGAGAAAATAAAATAAAACCAATAAAAAATAAGAGTAAAAAAAAATTTAAATAAAATGAAATAAATAAATAAGTAAAAAGAAATAAATAAATAAAAGGGATACATACGTGATAGAAAGTAATAAAAAAAGAGGGACGCCATAAAAATGGTAGAATCAAATTTTCATTGATTTTAAATCAAGCTTGGAGTTCAATTTAGCCTATAAGCGGCAGATATAGATATATATATATATATATATATATATATATATATATATATATATATATATATATATATATATATATATATATATATATATATATATATATGGGCAGGTTCAAACGAGAACCACAAAAATAGCGAGAACTGCGAGAACTTTTAATTTTATAGTTTTTATGCATTTAAATGCAACAAATTACATGCAAATATTAATTAATGCTCATATCACTAACAAACATATGTTCATTACCATAAATTACATGTTCAATTGTTAATTATATGAAGTGTTCACATGTTACATAAACAAATATGCATTTGTGAACGAAAAATAATGTATTTGATTATATAAGTAAAATATAACTTTTTCAAACTATTTTTTATTTATTCTTACTCTTCATCAACATTTATAGATGATTCAATCTACTCACATGTGAAAATGTTCGTATATTAAACGAGTTCTCACTATTTTTGTGGTTCTCGTTTGAACTTTTGACTATATATATATATATATATATATATATATATATATATATATATATATATATATATATATATATATATATAATCACATATACATAGGATTGTTAACGAACCGAGTTTTAAACGAGCTACTCGATTTCGAACTTGAGCTCCAACGATTTCAAACTTGAGTCTACTTCGAACAATAAATATTATTCGATTATTTTTACGAGTCGAGTCAAATAAATTATTATTCAACTCAATTAGCTCGTTAACTCGTTTAATAGTCGAACGAGTAATCGAGCATACATGGCTCGAATTGTTCACAAGCTCGTTTTTGTGGAAAATAATATAATGCCCTATATAGGAATCGAACTTGTGACCACTTAAATAACTCCCCGAACATCTACAACTACGCCATGACTTGTTTTTATTACACGTCTCATTTTATTTGTTATTGGCTCTATTAATCGAGTTAACAGCAAGCGTCGATTTATTGGCAACTTGACTGGCGATTAGAGTCTAAATTGAACTTCAGACAAGTTTAAAATTCATGGAAATTTGATTCTACCATGTTCATGGCGTCTCACACTTTTTTTAACCTACTTATTGGCCGGAGGTTCATTTGTAAACAATCTCTCTATCCATAGAACATTGAGAGTGATGACTTTCTCTTGAGTGTTTAACTCTGATGGAAAAATGACTGAAGGATTGTCTACATCTTATCATTGTCATTTTATTTATTTTTATGGTATTATTATCCGTAGATTTTATCTTTTTCAAATTCTTAAAAGACAAAAGTCATCCAGAAAATCTTAATTTGATAGTAAGTAATCTTAATTATAAATATGGAGATCGTCGGATTTACAAATATAAACTTAAAAATAAAACTAAAACTAATTGATAATTATTATTATTGTTTTGGTATTATTTATACAAAATCTACATATTATTATCTAAAGATTTTTTTTTTTTCAAAATGAAAATATTACGTAATCATTTTTTTTTATTGCAAAAGTCCTCTAAAAGTAGATATTATAAATTATACTTTGATACGGAGTAAAAGATAGTTAAACACTGAGTAATATATTGATATTAATTTTCGGTAAGTCACCGGATTTTATAACCAATAATAATATTAAAGTTATATATTTAAATAAAATGTTAGTAAAAGGTCAAAAGATAATAATTAATGATACGCACATCCGCATGACCATACGGATTACGCATTCAAAGTCCTGAACCGCACACTAATTGCCATGTAAGATATATGGCACGAGTATAGTCGCACTCTATGCGCCTATACCAATGATGTGAGTTTCGTATACTTGCATTAGGGATGAGATCCTATCAAAACCCTAATTCGTGAGCCTATAAATACATAGCTCTCGAACCCTAAAAACATGAATCTGTTACTAATACGTAAAACACCATACACATAATCGTACGAACAAGCTTCATACGATCATTCACGTAAAGACTTTCAGGTATGTTTCAAACTATGAAACCTTCATGTCTTTGGGCCACTCAACCCCGTATGCTGGGTTGTTGGTGAACTCTCAAATCGGCTACTCTATCGGAATCGAAACGATGCCGATGTGGGTTATCCACGACTAAGGTCGGAGCTTCGAATATTGATAGTCCTTAAATCCCTTTTATGCACTCAAGCGTAGATTCACCATGACCTCGTGAAAATATGCTTGATCAATAATAATAATAATAATAATAATAATAATAATAATAATAATATAATAATAATAATAATAATAATAATAATAATAATAATAATAATACTTCTCAAAGAATATAATTTATAACTAACTTATAAGTTATTGTACGTTTTTAATAGTATTTTGTGAAAATATTATTCAAGTCATGGAAAAGATACAAAAAGCAAAGAAATGTCATCCGATGTTGGATGGGGAAGAAGGTTGCAAGGAAAAATTCAACTACAAAGAAAAAGATGGACTACCTATTAACCCTATTAAGGAGTTGAAATGCAGTATTTATTAATCATGCATTTACTCAAAAATATCGCTATATTTTAGTTGATTCGTATTTTAATATATAATTATTATTATTATAATATATTTTTCTTTTGAATTTCTTAATGAAGTTCAAACGAGCTTAATTCAGTTTAATCGAGCTCGAGTTCGAGCTAAATATAAGTTTTGAACTTAAGAGAAAAAATTAGTAAAAAATTGTAACGAATATTGAGTTTGAGTTCGAACATAGAAAAAATATTTGAGTTCGAACTCGAACAAAATATGAATTTTTTTATAAAGTTCGAATCGAGTAAAAGTTAAACGAGTGGAGCTCAAATAATTTTTGTTCGCTCGATTTCAGTTCGTTACCAGCCCTAGATATACATACACTTATTACTTATGAAGAAAGATCTAATTATATAGGGATTATTAATAAATTATTAATAAAGTTACTAAGGTTATAAAAGATTGTAAACGATAAACGTATATATAAAAAAAAAAAAAAAAAAAGATACTAAGGTTTTACATAAAAAAAAAAAAAAAAATGTGCTGACTGTACATGGCCTACCCACACCCATAACTCTAAAGTGTGGGAATGCGTACGTGGCGTTGGTCAAGCGTTGGTCACGCACACGCATGGCACTTTCTCTATCTATTTCCCAATATACCACTTACATTACCCGTTATTAACATTTTAAACCATCTAAAACACCTCAAATACACCTTGCACACCAAGGATAATACGGTCAGTTTACCACAACTACTTTGAACTTTTATTCCTAAAATCTCGCTGAAAATCAACAACTTAAACCTACTACTCCGTATAAATTAAATCCCACCCCATTTCATCAATTCAATTTCGATCCGTACCAACCAAGTACAAAAAAAAAAAGAAAAAAAAACATGGCTAAACTCCATTTCATCATCTTCGTTATTGTTCTACTAACCACCACCATCACACCACCGTGTGCCGGAACTAACCCCACCGAACAACCACCCAACACCGTCCCGGAAGAATGCCAGCTGTCCACCGGTGGTCCATGCCATAACAAAACCAAATCTTTAAAGCTTAAAATAGTTGCAATTGGTGTTATACTATTAGCTAGTATGATGGGTGTCACTCTTCCTTTACTTTCACGATCCGTACCCGCTTTACAACCCGATACGAAGCTATTTGTTTTGGTTAAAGCGTTTGCTTCAGGTGTGATTCTTGCAACCGGATACATGCATGTATTACCCGATTCATTTGAATGTTTGACATCCAAATGTTTGCCTGAAAACCCATGGAGTAAGTTCCCATTTACAACGTTTATCGCCATGTTATCTGCTGTAATTACATTAATGATCGATTCGTATGCAATGAGCGGGTACAAGAAATACTGTAAACCCGATCCAGAATTGAAAATTTCGGGTCATTGTCATGGTGATGGTTCTTCTGGGCCAGAGGACCCGGCATCACAGTTGAGACGCTACCGTGTAGTTGCTCAGGTACCTAATTAAATTTACTTATAATTTTAATTTATATTTATTTATGGCTAAAATGTTATATTTATAAGTGTCCTGTATACAGTATATATATGTAGATTATCTAATGATTTTTGTAATTGGTTACTTTTGAATATTACTTAGCTTATATTATATTGTTGAAAGAGGAATTAGATCAATTCTTAGGCCAACTTGTTCTTACGCTTAAATATCAATTCTTGAATTATTTAAATGTGAATTATTTTTTTTTTGTCAAATTTTGTTGCAGGTATTAGAACTAGGGATAGTTGTACATTCGGTTGTGATTGGGCTATCGATGGGTGCATCAGATAATCTATGCACCATAAAACCTCTTGTGGCTGCATTATGTTTTCATCAATTTTTCGAGGGTATGGGACTCGGTGGTTGCATTCTTCAGGTTATTCTTTCCTTCTACTTTTTATTTTAATTTAAAGTAAAATAATGATTTCTGATACATTTAGTTAATTTGATAATGATTATAGGCGAACTATGAAATGAAGATGAAAGCAGCATTGGTGTTTTTCTTTTCGGTGACAACACCCTTCGGGATAGCAGTTGGGATCGGGTTGTCAAATGTGTACCGTGAAAATAGTCCAACGGCGTTGATAGTGGTCGGAGTGCTAAATGCAGTTTCAGCAGGGCTGCTAAATTACATGGCGCTGGTGGATCTATTGGCATCAGATTTCATGGGGAAAAAGCTTCAAGATGAAATGAAACTTCAAGCATTTGCATATGTTGCTGTATTTTTAGGAGCTGGAGGCATGTCAGTGATGGCAATTTGGGCATAGTTCATTTCAAGTGTTCTCAAACATTGCGTTATTTTCATTTTGTTTTTTCTCATTAGGGGATGTGTAAATGTTAAGGTAGTCAATGATTCATTTTACTTCACAAATTTATTCCATGCAAAATCTGGTATTTAAGAATATGGCATAAACATCTTTTAGTGCAGATGACTACATTTTGTTCAAAAACATTTAAAGTTTTCGACTTGATGACGTAGGGTTTGGCCCAATTAGGGTCTACGCAATTAACTTGGGCCCCAAGTCAAGTAACCCTAATTCCCATCTATAAATATGGGGCAAAACCTACATCAAGTTCACAATCTCCCAATCGCATACACCTGATGCGGTCATTCAATCTCGCCTCTCACTCTCTCAATGAAAGCATGCGACAGTCATCGCCGGATCTTCTCCACGATCGTCTTCACGATCGCAACACTAGGGTTTTTACCTACGGGTCTTGTAGGATTTTTTCTCCCTTTGCCGTCGATAGGGTCCGACTATCGACCGGCGGGCAATTCGTTGGCCACCCTCCCGAGATCATCATCTCGGGTACGGGTTATTCACGGTAACCGGACCGGAGATCAACGACGTTGACGCCTAAAAAAAAAACCTTTCGCATTGCTGTTCGTGTGTAGGTTTTCCCTTGTAAAAAATATGCATGAACAATTGGCGCCCACCGTGGGGCACGATGCATTATGTCTCGTGTTTCTACCGTCTATCGTTCGGTTTGAGAAGGTTTGTCTTTTCTTATTGAGCTTTTAATTCGTTATATGCGGTTTAAGTACATGAATATTTAGCGCAGATGTTCGCGCGCTTGCGCAACTGTCCACACGCTTTTGTCCAGGTTACGCACGCTTTGCGCACAGTTGTCCGCCACTTTAGACGCAATTTTCATGCGGTTTTACGCATGCTAGTTCATGCGGTTTCCCCACGCATTCTGCATGCGGTTTTTTGCGCATATGTTCGCGGGTTTACGCACAGTTGTTTGCGCAGGCTCCTGTGAACTTATTTTCCGCAGCATAATGAGAAGTTCGATACGATACTTGACAAAAATATCATACAGAACTTGGGGGACTTGATGACGTAGGGTTTGGCCCAATTAGGGTCTACGCAATTAACTTGGGCCCCAAGTCAAGTAACCCTAATTCCCATCTATAAATATGGGGCAAAACTTACATCAAGTTCACAATCTCCCAATCGCATACACCTGATGCGGTCATTCAATCTCGCCTCTCACTCTCTCAATGAAAGCACGCGGCAGTCATCGCCGGATCTTCTCCACGATCGTCTTCACGATCGCAACACTAGGGTTTTTACCTACGGGTCTTGTAGGGTTTTTTCTCCCTTTGCCGTCGATAGGGTCCGACTATCGACCGGCGGGCAATTCGTTGGCCACCCTCCCGAGATCATCATCTCGGGTACGGGTTATTCACGGTAACCGGACCGGTGATCAACGACGTTGACGCCTAAAAAAAACCCTTTCGCATTGCTGTTCGTGTGTAGGTTTTCCCTTGTAAAAAATATGCATGAACACGACTTTAATTGTTGAGGGTTATGCGATTTATGCAACTCTTTTAATTTCAATGGTTTACATATTCATTAGCAAAATCCAGTAATTTTCACTTTAGAACCATGGACACATTACATTTAGCATATAGGTCACTGAACATGTTCTGCTTTCAGCGTTGGTGCATCTTTTAGCGTTGGTGCATCTTTTGCTGTTTATATAGTCTTAGATTGTGGCAATATGGGTGGGTCATGTGAAATGGATACCGGGACAAAAGGGTAACTTTTGCAATACTTTTTTTAAAGGTAAGTATTCGAAATCACTAACAGGGGAATAATGTAGTGACCCGAACTTTTCCATGTTTATATATATTAATTGAGATTGATATTTACATGATTAAATGTTTCCAACATGTTAAGCAATCAAACTTGTTAAGACTTGATTAATTGAAATATGTTTCATATAGACAATTGACCACCCAAGTTGATCGGTGATTCACGAACGTTAAAACTTGTAAAAACTATATGATGACATATATATGGATATATATATATAGTTAACATGATACTATGATAAGAAAACATATCATTAAGTATATTAACAATGAACTACATATGTAAAAACAAGACTACTAACTTAATGATTTTGAAACGAGACATATATGTAACGATTATCGTTGTAACGACATTTAATGTATATATATCATATTAAGAGATATTCGTACATCATAATATCATGATAATATAATAATTTAAAATCTCTTTTGATATTATAAACATTGGGTTAACAACATTTAACAAGATCGTTAACCTAAAGGTTTCAAAACAACACTTACATGTAACGACTAACGATGACTTAACGACTCAGTTAAAATGTATATACATGTAGTGTTTTAATATGTATTTATACACTTTTGAAAGACTTTAATACACTTATCAAAATACTTCTACTTAACAAAAATGCTTACAATTACATCCTCGTTCAGTTTCATCAACAATTCTACTCGTATGCACCCGTATTCGTACTCGTACAATACACAGCTTTTAGATGTATGTACTATTGGTATATACACTCCAATGATCAGCTCTTAGCAGCCCATGTGAGTCACCTAACACATGTGGGAACCATCATTTGGCAACTAGCATGAAATATCTCATAAAATTACAAAAATATGAGTAATCATTCATGACTTATTTACATGAAAACAAAATTACATATCCTTTATATCTAATCCATACACCAACGACCAAAAACACCTACAAACACTTTCATTCTTCAATTTTCTTCATCTAATTGATCTCTCTCAAGTTCTATCTTCAAGTTCTAAGTGTTCTTCATAAATTCCAAAAGTTCTAGTTTCATAAAATCAAGAATACTTTCAAGTTTGCTAGCTCACTTCCAATCTTGTAAGGTGATCATCCAACCTCAAGAAATCTTTGTTTCTTACAGTAGGTTATCATTCTAATACAAGGTAATAATCATATTCAAACTTTGGTTCAATTTCTATAACTATAACAATCTTATTTCAAGTGATGATCTTACTTGAACTTGTTTTCGTGTCATGATTTTGCTTCAAGAACTTTGAGCCATCCAAGGATCCATTGAAGCCAGATCCATTTTTCTCTTTTCCAGTAGGTTCATCCAAGGAACTTAAGGTAGTAATGATGTTCATAACATCATTCGATTCATACATATAAAGCTATCTTATTCGAAGGTTTAAACTTGTAATCACTAGAACATAGTTTAGTTAATTCTAAACTTGTTCACAAACAAAAGTTAATCCTTCTAACTTGACTTTTAAAATCAACTAAACACATGTTCTATATCTATATGATATGCTAACTTAATGATTTAAAACCTGGAAACACGAAAAACACCGTAAAACCGGATTTACGCCGTCGTAGTAACACCGCGGGCTGTTTTGGGTTAGTTAATTAAAAACTATGATAAACTTTGATTTAAAAGTTGTTATTCTGAGAAAATGATTTTTATTATGAACATGAAACTATATCCAAAAATTATGGTTAAACTCAAAGTGGAAGTATGTTTTCTAAAATGGTCATCTAGACGTCGTTCTTTCGACTGAAATGACTACCTTTACAAAAACGACTTGTAACTTATTTTTCCGACTATAAACCTATACTTTTTCTGTTTAGATTCATAAGATAGAGTTCAATATGAAACCATAGCAATTTGATTCACTCAAAACGGATTTAAAATGAAGAAGTTATGGGTAAAACAAGATTGGATAATTTTTCTCATTTTAGCTACGTGAAAATTGGTAACAAATCTATTCCAACCATAACTTAATCAACTTGTATTGTATATTATGTAATCTTGAGATACCATAGACACGTATACAATGTTTCGACCTATCATGTCGACACATCTATATATATTTCGGAACAACCATAGACACTCTATATGTGAATGTTGGAGTTAGCTATACAGGGTTGAGGTTGATTCCAAAATATATATAGTTTGAGTTGTGATCAATACTGAGATACGTATACACTGGGTCGTGGATTGATTCAAGATAATATTTATCGATTTATTTCTGTACATCTAACTGTGGACAACTAGTTGTAGGTTACTAACGAGGACAGCTGACTTAATAAACTTAAAACATCAAAATATATTAAAAGTGTTGTAAATATATTTTGAACATACTTTGATATATATGTATATATTGTTATAGGTTCGTGAATCAACCAGTGGCCAAGTCTTACTTCCCGACGAAGTAAAAATCTGTGAAAGTGAGTTATAGTCCCACTTTTAAAATCTAATATTTTTGGGATGAGAATACATGCAGGTTTTATAAATGATTTACAAAATAGACACAAGTACGTGAAACTACATTCTATGGTTGAATTATCGAAATCGAATATGCCCCTTTTTATTAAGTCTGGTAATCTAAGAATTAGGGAACAGACACCCTAATTAACGCGAATCCTAAAAATAGATCTATTTGGCCTAACAAACCCCATCCAAAGTACCGGATGCTTTAGTACTTCGAAATTTATATCATATCCGAAGGGTGTCCCGAAATGATGGGGATATTCTTATATATGCATCTTGTTATTGTCGGTTACCAGGTGTTCACCATATGAATGATTTTTATCTCTATGTATGGGATGTGTATTGAAATATGAAATCTTGTGGTCTATTGTTACGATTTGATATATATAGGTTAAACCTATAACTCACCAACATTTTTGTTGACGTTTAAAGCATGTTTATTCTCAGGTGAATATTAAGAGCTTCCGCTGTTGCATACTAAAATAAGGACAAGATTTGGAGTCCATGTTTGTATGATATTGTGTAAAAACTGCATTCAAGAAACTGATTTCGATGTAACATATTTGTATTGTAAACCATTATGTAATGGTCGTGTGTAAACAGGATATTTTAGATTATCATTATTTGATAATCTACGTAAAGCTTTTTAAACCTTTATTTATGAAATAAAGGTTATGGTTTGTTTTAAAAATGAATGCAGTCTTTGAAAAACGTCTCATATAGAGGTCAAAACCTCGCAACGAAATCAATTAATATGGAACGTTTTTAATCAATAAGAACGGGACATTTCAGTTGGTATCCGAGCGTTGGTCTTAGAGAACCAGAAAATTTGCATTAGTGTGTCTTATCGAGTTTGTTAGGATGCATTAGTGAGTCTGGACTTCGACCGTGTTTTCTTTAAAAATGATTGCTTAACATTTTTGTTGGAAACTATATATTTTTAACATATGAATATTATGTGATATATTAATCTCTTAACGTGTTTGATATTATGTGATAGATGTCTACCTCTAGAACAAGTCCCATTGACTCACCTAATAATAATGAAGAGTCATATGTAAATTGGAATGATTTGTGGACTGATTCACAAGTTCCCGAAGAGGAACCGGAAGAAGAGTCGGAACCGGAAGAAGAATCGGAACCGGAAGAAGAATCGGAACCGGAAGAAGAATCGGAACCGGTGGGGGAAATAATAAAACGGTTAAGTAAAAGAAAATCCTCAACCAACCGACCAAAGTTAATTATGGTCAATGGTGTTTCCGCCAAGGAAGCAAAATATTGGGAGGATTACCAATTCTCCGATGAATCGGATTCCGACGAGAATTCCGATGATGTTATAGAAATTACCCCAACTGAATTTAAAAAGGCAAAAGAAAATAATAAGGGAAAGGGCATAAAAATAGAGAAATCTAATTCCAACCCCGATGAACTTTATATGTATCGTCAACCCCCGAAGTCCTTAAGTTGTAACAATGACCCGGGAACCTCTAAACCACCAGGTTTTTCTAAACCAATGTGGACAACGACGGCTCGTATTAGGGGAACATCATATATCCCTAGAAACTTGGCAAAACGAACCAAAACCGAAGAATAAGAAACGAGCGAGTCGAAATAAGATAGTTGTATTCGTGTGGTGTAATATATGTAATATAGTGTTCTTATGCTTTATGATATATGTAAAAATTGCTTGTATTAATAAGTATTTTTTTTTGAATCTAACTCTTGTCTATTTTACAGTTTAAAAACACAAAATGGATAGACAACCCAATATTTTAAGAGACCTACCCGGAGACATGATTGATGAAATCTTGTCTAGAGTCGGCCAGAATTCTTCGGCACAACTATTTAAGGCGAGATCAGTTTGTAAGACATTCGAAGAACGTTCCAAGAATGTATTGGTTTATAAGAGACTTTCGTTTGAAAGATGGGGGATATCACATTGGGAAACCCATAAGTTACGATGTGTTTACTTTGACGCATATATTGCGGGGAACCCAAATGCTATTTTACGCAACGGGTTAAGAAATTATTTTGACTCAATATATCCGAATATTGGACTTCGTGATTTAGAAAAAGCGGCTAACATGCAACATAAAGAAGCATGTTATGCTTACGGATTAGTAATGTTCGCTTCTCACCAAAGTGAGAACAAGAACATCGGGCTACAACTATTAAACAAAACGTTTCCACAAGTGACGGAGTCGGTAATTGGGGTAAGAAATGAGGTTTTTAGATTATTACGGGACTGTTGGACATTACGTAACCCTCGTCCCTTTGATGACGTTACAACACGCTGTCTTATCAACGGCCATAACGGTTATGTTGCACAAGACCAAGGATGGGAAGTAGTCCTAGTAAAACCAGAATGCATGACTTGTTTCTGGACGTATGAATTACGTGTCTTTATTGCCTTTGCTGAACGACTTGTGTACTAGCTAGAATTGTCTTCACAACTATCTTGTATCAAAGTTATTGTGTGCTATATTTCATGCTTTATGTAAAATAAGCGATATTGTAAGTTTGTAAAATATTGTATAAAAGTTTGAACGCGAAATATTATTATAATCAGTTTTTCATATAGAATTGTAGTAGTTGAATTGTATATTAGCTACTAAGTATGAACTTAACGGGTAGGTACTACCCGAATTTAAACTTATAAAACGCTAATATGAAGAAAAAGCTTTTATAAATGAGTTCATATTATGCTACGAAATACTATTAACTACTCTTAATATTCTGTATGATTAACTTGTTCCATTTAACTATTTTGAAGGAAATGGCACCGACTACTCGACACACCGTGAATATGAATGAAGAGAAATTCCGTACTTTTCTAGCTTCAAACATAGCCGCAGTACAGGCTGCGCTACATACCAACAATAACCTTGGATCTAGCAGTACAGGAAATCGTGTAGGATGCACCTACAAAGAATTCACTGCCTGCAAACCTTTGGAATTTGATGGAACCGAAGGACCGATTGGATTGAAACGGTGGACCGAGAAGGTTGAATCGGTGTTTGCCATAAGTAAGTGTACTGAAGAGGACAAAGTGAAGTACGCTACGCATACCTTCACAGGTTCTGCGTTAACATGGTGGAATACCTATCTAGAGCAAGTGGGACAAGATGATGCGTACGCACTACCGTGGTCAGCATTCAAGCACTTGATGAACGAGAAGTACCGTCCCAGAACCGAGGTCAATAAGCTCAAGACAGAACTTAGAGGGTTACGAACCCAAGGATTTGATATTACCACGTACGAAAGACGATTCACATAATTGTGCCTATTGTGTCCGGGAGCATTCGAAGATGAGGAAGAGAAGATCGACGCGTTTGTGAAAGGATTACCGGAAAGAATCCAACAAGATATAAGTTCACACGAGCCCGCCTCCATACAACAGGCATGTAGAATGGCTCACAAACTAGTGAACCAGATTGAAGAAAGAATTAAAGAACAGACTGCTGAAGAGGCCAATGTGAAGCAAGTCAAAAGAAAGTGGGAGGAAAACGGTGATAAGAATCACCAATACAACAACAACAGCAATTACAACAATAATCGCAACAATTATCCCAACAATCGCAACATCAATCGCAACTACAACAAACGGCCCAACAACAACAACAACAACAACAACAACAACTACAACAATCATCCCAACAACAATAATAACCGCAACAACAACAACAATCAGAAGCAGCTATGCCAAAGGTGTGAAAAGAATCACTCGGGGTTCTGCACCAAATTTTGCAACAAGTGTAAAAGAAATGGTCATAGCGCGGCGAAGTGTGAGGTCTACGGACCAGGGGTTAATAGAACGAAAGGAACAAATGGTGTCGGAATGAGTAATGGCGGAGCAAGTAGTGTCGGAGCAAGTTATGCCAATGTAGTTTGTTATAAATGTGGAAAACCAGGCCACATTATTAGAAATTGCCCGAACCAGGAGAACACGAATGGACAAGGCCGTGTAAGAGTTTTCAATATTAATGCGGTAGAGGCACAGGAAGACCCGGAGCTTGTTACGGGTACGTTTCTTATTGACAATAAATCTGCTTACGTTTTATTTGATTCGGGTGCTGATAGAAGCTATATGAGTAGAGATTTTTGTGCTAAATTAAGTTGTCCATTGACGCCTTTGGATAGTAAATTTTTACTCGAATTAGCAAATGGTAAATTAATTTCAGCAGATAATATATGTCGGAATCGAGAAATTAAACTGGTTAGCGAAACATTTAAGATTGATTTGATACCAGTAGAGTTAGGGAGTTTTGATGTGATAATCGGTATGGACTGGTTGAAAGAAGTGAAAGCAGAGATCGTCTGTTACAAAAATGCAATTCGCATTATACGAGAAAAAGGAAAACCCTTAATGGTGTACGGAGAAAAGGGCAACACGAAGCTACATCTTATTAGTAATTTGAAGGCACAAAAACTAATAAGAAAAGGTTGCTATGCTGTTCTAGCACACGTCGAGAAAGTACAAACTGAAGAAAAGAGCATCAATGATGTTCCCATTGCAAAAGAATTTCCCGATGTATTTCCGAAAGAATTACCGGGATTACCCCCACATCGATCCGTTGAATTTCAAATAGATCTTGTACCAGGAGCTGCACCAATAGCTCGTGCTCCTTACAGACTCGCACCCAGCGAGATGAAAGAACTGCAAAGCCAATTACAAGAACTTTTAGAGCGTGTTTTCATTCGACCAAGCACATCACCGTGGGGAGCTCCTGTTTTGTTTGTCAAGAAGAAAGATGGTACATTCAGGTTGTGTATCGACTACCGAGAGTTGAACAAACTTACCATCAAGAACCGCTACCCACTACCGAGAATCGACGACTTATTTGATCAACTACAAGGCTCGTCTGTTTATTCAAAGATTGACTTACGTTCCGGGTGTCATAACCCGTCCTTAACCATAAGAACGCGTTAGATAACGTATGATTTCATTGCGAGGTATTGACCTCTATATGAGACATTTTTAAAAGAAAAACTGCATATATTATACATTACAAACCACAACCATTATTTTTGTTACAAGCTTAAGACAATAAAAAGAAGATTAACGTTTAGCGATAATCTTCGACTTACAAACTTTACAAATGATGACAACAACACGGTTTCTAGCATATTTTACGATACAACATCTCGGATATGCAGTTTTATTTTTGACACAAACATGCGTACGCAAGATCCTGGTTAGATCCAACATGATGCAGCGGAAGCTTTAGAAATCACCTGAGAATAGACATGTTTTAAAAGGTCAACATAAAGTTGGTGAGATATAGGTCTAATGCCGGCAGCAATATATATATAGACCACAAGATTTCGTATATAAACAGTTTAATAAAAGTATTCTAAGTGGTTGAGCACTTGGTAACCATACTTAACATTTTCACGTCGCATATTCCCTTTAATATGAAATCTTACTACACCGTACCAAGTGTAGTCACAAAACGAAGTACTGTGCAACCGTTGAATACTGGTCGTCCAGTCCGGTTGGGGTTGTCAGGCCCGATAGATCTATCAACAGGATTCGCGTTTACAATACCGCTGTAAATATTAGTTACCAAGCTACAGGGAAGTATGCCAGTGGTACAACTCAACGTAGAATATATTTTTCAGTTACTTGTGTCCATATTGTAAAACATAAAATACATGTATTCTCATCCCGAAATATTTAGAGTTTAAAAGTGGGACTATATACTCACTCTTGTCTTGATGATATATATATATTTTGACTCGGTCTTCCGGTTGATATCACGAACCTATCCATATATAATATATCAATATGTTTTCATTTTAAAACAAACGTTATATATATATATACTTGTTATACTTTTAATATTTTGAATATTTCCTTAGTCCGTAGTTAGCAGTTCGTTGTTAGTAATTCAATTTTAATGGTTCATTTTTAGATGTTTAATATACCCGCAATGAAATAAATAAAACCCCCAACGAAATAAATAAAACCCCATCGTATATGTATTGGTCGAGATTAATCTTGACCCATGGTACCGGTGTTGTCAAATGACGTGTTGCGTACATAAAGTACCGGTGTTGTCAAATGACATGTTGCGTACAATCATGGGATCTTATGATTAATCTTCTCGTGTTGTTTACGGGTGATCCTGAACCATATAAAATTGAATTATAAGTACATATATATAAAATATCATGTTAACTTAAAAAGATGTGATTTATTTAATTTTTTCCCAATTATTTTCGTGGCTAAACTAGTCTTGGATATCCGATTTTGTTTCGGTCATAGTTTCTTCGTTACAACTCCGTTTTCGTTGATTCAACTTGCCATCTCCTTGGATCGAGTCCCTCTTTAAGACTATGAACTGTAAATACCTTAGTTTGTATTCAAAATCACACGGCATAGGTCAAACTTTAGTGAAACTTATGAAGTTAATCATTTTCCATCATGTAAACAACCTCAAATGATTATTTTTCTAAAAATACTTATACTTTGAAAAACCAAGTTTTACCTTGTTAAATTAACATATAAATAAGTTATGTTACATGTCTTGAAGTATTTTAAAAGTTAAGTTAGAAGGATCTATTTAGTTTGCAAACAAGTTTGAAAACATTCAAACTATGTTCTTGTTGTTAAACTTTTGTACCACAAAATAAGATAGCTATATATATATGAATCGAATAAGGTTATGAACATAGATTCTACCTCAAGTTCCTTGGATGAAGTTGCTGTAAAAGAGAAGTAAGAAGCTAGGATCAAAAGGGTACTAGAGGTGGATGAAAGATTGGAAGTAAGTTGGTGTTCTTGGAGGGTTTTCTTGAAGTGTTTTTGTATGGTTTTCTTATGGTGTTTTAGTATGGTTTTTGAAGCTAGATCTTCTTGGAAACTTTGCTGAATTGATTAAGGGTTTTAAGGGTTGTGAAAGAGTGTGTGTTTAACTAAAAATGAGGTTAGAAAATGAACTAGAAATGGTGATACTTATAACCTAAAAAAAACGTGTATCATGTAATACATGATAAGATTTTTAGTTTGTAATTTTGTTAATTAGTCAAGTAATCATCCAAAAGTAATTACCTAGCTCTAAGGGCATGAATAATGGCTGGTTAGGTGGTGATGTTGATGTGTATTTACTATTAGTAAATACGTATAGGAGCTAGGTATGATACGAGTACAAATACTCTAGGTATACGTATAGAAATTTTGTGAAAAATGAAATGAGGATTCAAATATAGCTATCTTTTGTGAATACACTTATATGGTTTTATGTATTTAAGTTCTTTAAAAGTAATTAAATACATTACTTATACAATATATGTATAACATTATAAGTCTTAAGTATATATGTCCAATAACGTTACGTATTGTTATCGTTTTGAAAACTTAAGTTAGTAGTTTCAAAATACACATATAACTTGTTGTTATTAATATAAAATGAGATATTAAAATATTCTTTAATCATGTTAAATATGTATATATACATATATATACACAAACGTATAATTATCATATATTGTATAGTTCGTGATATCATCGGTCAAACTAGACGGTCAAACGTTGTGTAAAACTCTTTTCGGAAATATAACTCTCGACAATTTGGATTGCTTATCATGTTGGCAAGGTTTAATTTATGTAAATATTAATCTTATAAGTATAGAATGATCGAAAAAGTGCGGGTCGTTACATTACCTCCCCGTTAAATAAATTTCGTCCCGAAATTTTAAAATTGTACCTATTTTGCGTCATCGAGAAACAAATGCGGATACTTTCGTTTCATCTGATCCTCTCGTTCCCAAGTAAACTCGGGACCTCTTCTAGCATTCCAACGAACCTTAACAATCGGTATATTGCTCTGTTTGAGCTGTTTAACTT
The DNA here is from genome assembly GCF_046630445.1 of Rutidosis leptorrhynchoides. NCBI lineage: Eukaryota > Viridiplantae > Streptophyta > Magnoliopsida > Asterales > Asteraceae > Rutidosis > Rutidosis leptorrhynchoides. The sequence continues at coordinate 549,027,135 of NC_092336.1, read as the reverse complement.
CACGGTCCATGATTTCAATTGGTTCTTCGACGAATTGTAGTTTCTCGTCGACATGGATTTCTTCAAGAGGAATGGTGAGGTCTTCCTTTGCAAGACACTTCTTCAGGTTTGAGACGTGAAAGGTATTATGTACTCCAGCGAGTTGTTGCGGTAACTCGAGCCGATAAGCTACCGGTCCAATGCGTTCGATGATCTTAAACGGGCCTACGTACCTTGGGTTCAGTTTACCCCTTTTTCCAAAACGTATCACACCTTTCCAAGGTGACACCTTTAGCATAACCATGTCCCCGACCTGAAACTCTAATGGTTTCCTTCGGACATCGGCGTAGCTCTTTTGGCAACTGCGGGCTGTTTTTAATCTCTCCTTGATTTGCACTATCTTCTCAGTCGTTTCATGTATGATCTCGGGACCAGTTAATTGTCGATCTCCTACTTCATTCCAACAGATAGGAGATCTACACTTCCTTCCATACAATGCTTCGAATGGCGCAGCTCCAATGCTCGCATGATAACTATTATTATACGAGAATTCTGCTAACGGTAGATATTTATCCCATCCGTTTCCAAAATCGATCACACATGCCCTGAGCATGTCTTCGAGAGTCTGAATCGTTCTCTCACTCTGTCCATCGGTTTGTGGATGATATGCGGTACTCATATCCAAACGAGTTCCTAGTGCCTCCTGTAGTGATTGCCAAAACTTTGAGGTAAATCTACTATCACGATCGGATATAATGGAAATAGGTATCCCATGCCTTGAAACAACTTCCTTTATATACAATCGTAATAGTTTCTCCATTCTATCTGTTTCCTTTATAGGCAAGAAATGTGCAGACTTGGTGAGACGATCAACAATCACCCAAATGGTGTCGTATCCCCAGGCAGTCTTTGGTAACTTCGTGATGAAATCCATGGTAATACCATCCCATTTCCATTCTGGGATTTCTGGTTGTTGAAGTAACCCTGACGGCTTTTGGTGTTCTGCTTTAACCTTGGAACAAGTTAAACATTCCCCAACATATGTTGCAACGTCTGTCTTCAAATTAGGCCACCAATAATGCGTCTTAAGATCTTGGTACATCTTTCCAACTCCAGGATGTATCGAGTATCTTGTCTTATGTGCCTCGTTCAATATCAACTTCCTTAATCCACCCAACTTCGGTACCCAAATACGATTTGCAAAATACCGAATTCCATCTTCCCGTACAACAAGTTGTTTCTCGTACTTTTTCATTATTTCATTCTTTATGTTTTCTTCATTGAGTGCTTCTCGTTGAACTTCTTTGATTTGTGAGTTGAGATTCATACGAATTTTTATGTTCATTGCTCGAACTCGAATTGGTTCTCGTTCCTTTCTGCTTAAAGCATCGGCCACCACGTTCGCCTTTCCGGGATGATAACGAATTTCACAATCATAGTCGTTTATTAACTCGACCTACCTACGTTGCCTCATGTTCAATTGTTTCTGATCAAAAATATGTTGAAGGCTTTTATGATCAGTAAACACAGTGAATTTAACCCCATACAAGTAGTGTCTCCACATCTTCAATGCAAACACGACTGCTCCCAATTCTAGATCATGCGTCGTATAATTTCGCTCGCGAATCTTCAATTGTCGGGATGCGAATGCAATAACTTTCTTCCGTTGCATAAGAACACAACCAAAACCTTGTCGCGAAGCGTCACAATATATTTCAAAATCATCGTTCCCTTCTGGTAACGATAAAATAGGCGCCGTAGTTAACTTCTTCTTCAGTATTTGAAATGCGTTTTCCTGCTCCGAGGTCCATTCATATTTCTTCCCTTTTTGCGTTAACGCTGTCAACGGCTTAGCTATTCGGGAAAAATCTTGAATAAACCTTCTATAATAACCGGCTAAACCCAAAAATTGGCGTATCTGCGTTGGTGTCTTAGGAGTCTCCCATTTTTCTATAGCTTCAGTTTTTGCTGGATCAACCTGAATTCCTTCGCTATTAACAACGTGGCCAAGAAATTGCACTTCTTTCAACCAAAAAGCACACTTAGAAAATTTAGCATATAGCTGTTCTTTTCTTAACAACTCCAATATCAACCTTAAATGCTCTTCATGCTCTTGCTCACTCTTGGAATAGATAAGAATATCATCAATGAAAACGATAACAAACTTATCTAAATACGGACTACAAACTCGATTCATGAGGTCCATGAATACAGCTGGCGCATTTGTCAATCCAAACGGCATGACCAAAAATTCGTAATGACCATAACGTGTCCGAAAAGCAATTTTCGGAATGTCCTCTTCTTTGACGCGTAGTTGATGATAGCCCGATCTTAAGTCGATTTTCGAATACACACATGATCCTTGCAATTGATCAAATAAGTCATCAATTCTCGGTAGTGGATACCGATTCTTGATAGTTAACTTATTTAATTCACGATAATCTATACACATCCTGAAAGATCCATCTTTCTTCTTAACAAACAAAATTGGAGCTCCCCACAGTGAAGTACTCGGTCGTATGAATCCACGGTCCAGTAATTCTTTTAACTGACTTTGAAGTTCTTTTAACTCGGACGGTGCAAGTCTATATGGAGCACGAGCCACTGGTGCAGCTCCTGGTACTAAATCTATTTGAAATTCTACCGATCTAAATGGAGGTAATCCCGGCAATTCTTCCGGAAAAACTTCAGGAAAATCTCTTGCCACAGGCACGTCGTTGATGCACTTTTCTTTCTTTTCGACTTTATTAACATGTGCTAAAATAGCGTAACATCCCTTTTCTAAACACTTCTTGGCTTTCAAACAGCTAATGAGTTTTAGCTTTGAATTACCCTTCTCTCCATAAATCATCACCGGTATTTTATCCTTACCAGGAATACGAATTGCCTTCTTAGCACAAACAACTTCCGCTCCTATTTTGGACATCCAGTCCATGCCGACTATTACATCAAAACCTCCTAATTCTACGGGTATTAAGTCGATTTTAAACGTTTCTCCGGCTAGATTTATTTCACAACCACGACAAATTTTATCGGCTTTAATTAGTTTACCATTAGCTAACTCAATCAAGTACTTAGCATCTAGAGGTAATGATGAACAATTCAATTTAGTGTAAAAATTTTTACACACATAACTTCTATCGGCGCCAGTATCAAATAAAATAGATGCTGATAAGTTATTAATGGTAAACGTACCCGTAACAAGCTCCGGGTCTTCTCGTGCCTCTCTAGCATTAATAACAAACGCTCTTCCACGTGCAGGTCCGCCATTCTGATTCGGGCACTGGCTCTTATAATGACCTTGTTTTCCACACCCAAAACAAGTAATGTTAGCCAAAGCAGTTCTATTTGCGTTGGTGGCAGGAGTCTTGTTACCATTTGCATTTGTAACGAGAGCCTTACAATCTTCAGAAAGATGTCCCTGTCGATTGCATTTGGTGCACAACACACTACAGTAACCAAAGTGATGTTTGTGACAACGGTTGCATAAAGGACTTTGTCCTTTGTAACCAAAGCCTGAACCGCTACCCGCACCTTTCGGGGTTTCTGGTTTCTTAAAAGATTGCTGTTGGTAACCTCGATCATAATTTCCGTTCCACTTCCTTTTGTTACTCGATACCTTCACCTCAGTAGTGAATGCTTTCTTATCCAGAATGACCTGATCCATTAACTCGTTCGCCATGGTTATAGCTTCATGAATTGTCTTAGGTTTCGACGCCGTAACGTTTGCCTTGACCTTTTTGGGCAAACCACCTTTGTACATTTCAATCTTCCGTGCTTCGGTTGGAACCAATTCAGGACATAGTAAAACCAATTCCATGAATCGCTGATTGTAGTTGGTGATTTCAGTACCAACCACCTTCAAACTTCGTAACTCATCTTCTAACTTAATAACCTCATTCCTTGGACAATACTCGGTGATTATCATTGCTTTGAATTCTTCCCATGGAGTATCATAAGCTACATCTCCTCCTACCGCCTTCACATAATTCTTCCACCATGTGAGTGCACTATCTTGTAAAGTGCACGATGCAAACTTGGTCATGTCTTTTTCATCACAACCACTGATTTTAAACACCGTCTCCATCTTTTCTATCCATCGGGTTAAACCGATCGGTCCTTCCGTTCCACTGAATGATGATGGCTTGCAAGCTTGAAACGTCTTGTAGGAGCATCCTACACGAGGATTTGGATTAACTGCAGCAGCTCTTGCAGCCTCAACCCATAACATTCTGTCGTTCACTCGCTGGTTGATGAGTTCCTCGAGTTCTTGTTCCGTCATTCGATTCAATCGCGCCATTTCCTAATGAAAGAAAATAATTATTCACATGGAATACTATAGATGTAGTGTGTATTTATAGTACATTTATAGCTTGTTAATAATATGAACCAGGTATTATTATAAAAGCCTTTTCTTCTTATTAGCGTTTTATAATTATATCTTGGGTAGTACCTACCCGTTAATGTTCATACTTAATAGCTTAGTACAGAATCAATTACTACAATCTAAATAATACTTAACCATGGAAAATTATTGCATTTCATACTTCGCTATTTTACATATGCTTACATCAAACTTTGAACAAACCACACTAATAATATTATACAAAACATTATGTGATTCCATGGTTTAATACGGTAGCGCATCATTTGGTCTATTTCCCAAAACATTTATGTCCAGGGAATCCCCCAACGCGAATCCTAGCTGTCTCCCTACGTTTTGGCTGAGGTGCCGAAGTACTAGATGCGGGGATAGCACTAATAGGAATAGCGGGGATAGGGGTGGTAGTGTTGAGTGGAATTGGTGCCACATCATTCTCATTAAACTCGGGATTTGGATTTTCTAATTCACTAGCTTTTCGTTTCTTTCCTAGTTCGAACTTGTCTTTTGTAATTTCCTGTATTTCTTCCTCGGGTTCACTTTCCTCCTCGGGTTCACTTTCCTCCTCGGGTTCACTTTCCGATATTTCTATAGTTGGTTCATCCGGAAATTGTGAGTCTTCCCCAAAAATATCACTTTCGTCATCGGATATGTTAATGACTGAAACACAATCTGAAGATTCTGATTCGGAGTCGCTGAATGTGATAATAAGTTTCGAGCCCGACATCTATCACACAACAACTAACCCATTAGTACTACATAATATTTACATATAAATTTTAACCAACAATGATAAGCAATGGTTTTTAAATCAGACCCGGTCAAAGTCCAGACTTACTAATGTATCCTAACGACTTATCAGTTAGACACACTAATGCAAACCTGGTTCGCTAAGACCACCGCTCTGATACCACATGTCATAACCCGTCCTTAACCATAAGAACGCGTTAGATAACGTATGATTTCATTGCGAGGTATTGACCTCTATATGAGACATTTTTAAAAGAAAAACTGCATATATTATACATTACAAACCACAACCATTATTTTTGTTACAAGCTTAAGACAATAAAAAGAAGATTAACGTTTAGCGATAATCTTCGACTTACAAACTTTACAAATGATGACAACAACACGGTTTCTAGCATATTTTACGATACAACATCTCGGATATGCAGTTTTATTTTTGACACAAACATGCGTACGCAAGATCCTGGTTAGATCCAACATGATGCAGCGGAAGCTTTAGAAATCACCTGAGAATAGACATGTTTTAAAAGGTCAACATAAAGTTGGTGAGATATAGGTCTAATGCCGGCATCAATATATATATAGACCACAAGATTTCGTATATAAACAGTTTAATAAAAGTATTCTAAGTGGTTGAGCACTTGGTAACCATACTTAACATTTTCACGTCGCATATTCCCTTTAATATGAAATCTTACTACACCGTACCAAGTGTAGTCACAAAACGAAGTACTATGCAACCGTTGAATACTGGTCGTCCAGTCCGGTTGGGGTTGTCAGGCCCGATAGATCTATCAACAGGATTCGCGTTTACAATACCGCTGTAAATATTAGTTACCAAGCTACAGGGAAGTATGCCAGTGGTACAACTCAACGTAGAATATATTTTTCAGTTACTTGTGTCCATATTGTAAAACATAAAATACATGTATTCTCATCCCGAAATATTTAGAGTTTAAAAGTGGGACTATATACTCACTCTTGTCTTGATGATATATATATTTTGACTCGGTCTTCCGGTTGATATCACGAACCTATCCATATATAATATATCAATATGTTTTCATTTTAAAACAAACGTTATATATATATATACTTGTTATACTTTTAATATTTTGAATATTTCCTTAGTCCGTAGTTAGCAGTTCGTTGTTAGTAATTCAATTTTAATGGTTCATTTTTAGATGTTTAATATACCCGCAATGAAATAAATAAAACCCCCAACGAAATAAATAAAACCCCATCGTATATGTATTGGTCGAGATTAATCTTGACCCATGGTACCGGTGTTGTCAAATGACGTGTTGCGTACATAAAGTACCGGTGTTGTCAAATGACATGTTGCGTACAATCATGGGATCTTATGATTAATCTTCTCGTGTTGTTTACGGGTGATCCTGAACCATATAAAATTGAATTATAAGTACATATATATAAAATATCATGTTAACTTAAAAAGATGTGATTTATTTAATTTTTTCCCAATTATTTTCGTGGCTAAACTAGTCTTGGATATCCGATTTTGTTTCGGTCATAGTTTCTTCGTTACAACTCCGTTTTCGTTGATTCAACTTGCCATCTCCTTGGATCGAGTCCCTCTTTAAGACTATGAACTGTAAATACCTTAGTTTGTATTCAAAATCACACGGCATAGGTCAAACTTTAGTGAAACTTATGAAGTTAATCATTTTCCATCATGTAAACAACCTCAAATGATTATTTTTCTAAAAATACTTATACTTTGAAAAACCAAGTTTTACCTTGTTAAATTAACATATAAATAAGTTATGTTACATGTCTTGAAGTATTTTAAAAGTTAAGTTAGAAGGATCTATTTAGTTTGCAAACAAGTTTGAAAACATTCAAACTATGTTCTTGTTGTTAAACTTTTGTACCACAAAATAAGATAGCTATATATATATGAATCGAATAAGGTTATGAACATAGATTCTACCTCAAGTTCCTTGGATGAAGTTGCTGTAAAAGAGAAGTAAGAAGCTAGGATCAAAAGGGTACTAGAGGTGGATGAAAGATTGGAAGTAAGTTGGTGTTCTTGGAGGGTTTTCTTGAAGTGTTTTTGTATGGTTTTCTTATGGTGTTTTAGTATGGTTTTTGAAGCTAGATCTTCTTGGAAACTTTGCTGAATTGATTAAGGGTTTTAAGGGTTGTGAAAGAGTGTGTGTTTAACTAAAAATGAGGTTAGAAAATGAACTAGAAATGGTGATACTTATAACCTAAAAAAAACGTGTATCATGTAATACATGATAAGATTTTTAGTTTGTAATTTTGTTAATTAGTCAAGTAATCATCCAAAAGTAATTACCTAGCTCTAAGGGCATGAATAATGGCTGGTTAGGTGGTGATGTTGATGTGTATTTACTATTAGTAAATACGTATAGGAGCTAGGTATGATACGAGTACAAATACTCTAGGTATACGTATAGAAATTTTGTGAAAAATGAAATGAGGATTCAAATATAGCTATCTTTTGTGAATACACTTATATGGTTTTATGTATTTAAGTTCTTTAAAAGTAATTAAATACATTACTTATACAATATATGTATAACATTATAAGTCTTAAGTATATATGTCCAATAACGTTACGTATTGTTATCGTTTTGAAAACTTAAGTTAGTAGTTTCAAAATACACATATAACTTGTTGTTATTAATATAAAATGAGATATTAAAATATTCTTTAATCATGTTAAATATGTATATATACATATATATACACAAACGTATAATTATCATATATTGTATAGTTCGTGATATCATCGGTCAAACTAGACGGTCAAACGTTGTGTAAAACTCTTTTCGGAAATATAACTCTCGACAATTTGGATTGCTTATCATGTTGGCAAGGTTTAATTTATGTAAATATTAATCTTATAAGTATAGAATGATCGAAAAAGTGCGGGTCGTTACATCCGGGTATCATCAAATGCGGGTGAAAGAAGATGATATTCCAAAGACTGCTTTCAGAACACGTTACGGTCATTACGAGTTTATGGTCATGCCGTTTGGTTTAACTAATGCACCAGCTGTGTTCATGGACCTTATGAACCGAGTGTGTGGACCATACCTTGACAAGTTTGTCATTGTTTTCATTGATGACATACTTATTTACTCAAAGAATGACCAAGAACACGGTGAACATTTGAGAAAGGTGTTAGAAGTATTGAGGAAGGAAGAATTGTACGCTAAGTTTTCAAAGTGTGCATTTTGGTTGGAAGAAGTTCAATTCCTCGGTCACATAGTGAACAAAGAAGGTATTAAGGTGGATCCGACAAAGATAGAAACTGTTGAAAAGTGGGAAACCCCGAAAACTCCGAAACACATACGCCAGTTTTTAGGACTAGCTGGTTACTACAGAAGGTTCATCCAAGACTTTTCCAAAATAGCAAAACCCTTGACTGCATTAACGCATAAAGGGAAGAAATTTGAATGGAATGATGAACAAGAGAAAGCGTTTCAGTTATTGAAGAAAAAGCTAACTACGGCACCTATATTGTCATTGCCTGAAGGGAATGATGATTTTGTGATTTATTGTGATGCATCAAAGCAAGGTCTCGGTTGTGTATTAATGCAACGAACGAAGGTGATTGCTTATGCGTCTAGACAATTGAAGATTCACGAACAAAATTATACGACGCATGATTTGGAATTAGGCGCGGTTGTTTTTGCATTAAAGACTTGGAGGCACTACTTATATGGGGTCAAAAGTATTATATATACCGACCACAAAAGTCTTCAACACATATTTAATCAGAAACAACTGAATATGAGGCAGCGTAGGTGGATTGAATTATTGAATGATTACGACTTTGAGATTCGTTACCACCCGGGGAAGGCAAATGTGGTAGCCGATGCCTTGAGCAGGAAGGACAGAGAACCCATTCGAGTAAAATCTATGAATATAATGATTCATAATAACATTACTACTCAAATAAAGGAGGCGCAACAAGGAGTTTTAAAAGAGGGAAATTTAAAGGATGAAATACCCAAAGGATCGGAGAAGCATCTTAATATTCGGGAAGACGGAACCCGGTATAGGGCTGAAAGGATTTGGGTACCAAAATTTGGAGATATGAGAGAAATGGTACTTAGAGAAGCTCATAAAACCAGATGCTCAATACATCCTGGAACGGGGAAGATGTACAAGGATCTCAAGAAACATTTTTGGTGGCCAGGTATGAAAGCCGATGTTGCTAAATACGTAGAAGAATGTTTGACGTGTTCTAAGGTCAAAGCTGAGCATCAGAAACCATCAGGTCTACTTCAACAACCCGAAATCCCGGAATGGAAATGGGAAAACATTACCATGGATTTCATCACTAAATTGCCAAGGACTGCAAGTGGTTTTGATACTATTTGGGTAATAGTTGACCGTCTCACCAAATCAGCACACTTCTTGCCAATAAGAGAAGATGACAAGATGGAGAAGTTAGCACGACTGTATTTGAAGGAAGTCATCTCCAGACATGGAATACCAATCTCTATTATCTCTGATAGGGATGGCAGATTTATTTCAAGATTCTGGCAGACATTACAGCAAGCATTAGGAACTCGTCTAGACATGAGTACTGCCTATCATCCACAAACTGATGGGCAGAGTGAAAGGACGATACAAACGCTTGAAGACATGCTACGAGCATGTGTTATTGATTTCGGAAACAGTTGGGATCGACATCTACCGTTAGCAGAATTTTCCTACAACAACAGCTACCATTCAAGCATTGAGATGGCGCCGTTTGAAGCACTTTATGGTAGAAAGTGCAGGTCTCCGATTTGTTGGAGTGAAGTGGGGGATAGACAGATTACGGGTCCGGAGATTATACAAGAAACTACCGAGAAGATCATCCAAATTCAACAACGGTTGAAAACCGCCCAAAGTCGACAAAAGAGCTACGCTGACATTAAAAGAAAAGATATAGAATTTGAAATTGGAGAGATGGTCATGCTTAAAGTTGCACCTTGGAAAGGCGTTGTTCGATTTGGTAAACGAGGGAAATTAAATCCAAGGTATATTGGACCATTCAAGATTATTGATCGTGTCAGACCAGTAGCTTACCGACTAGAGTTACCTCAACAACTCGCGGCTGTACATAACACTTTCCACGTCTCGAATTTAAAGAAATGTTTTGCTAAAGAATATTTCACTATTCCGTTAGATGAAATCCAAATCAACGAAAAACTTCAATTCATCGAAGAACCCGTCGAAATAATGGATCGTGAGGTTAAAAGACTTAAGCAAAACAAGATACCAATTGTTAAGGTTCGATGGAATGCTCGTAGAGGACCCGAGTTCACCTGGGAGCGTGAAGATCAGATGAAGAAGAAATACCCGCATCTATTTCCAGAAGATTCGTCAACACCTTCAACAGCTTAAAATTTCGGGACGAAATTTATTTAACGGGTAGGTACTGTAGTGACCCGAACTTTTCCATGTTTATATATATTAATTGAGATTGATATTTACATGATTAAATGTTTCCAACATGTTAAGCAATCAAACTTGTTAAGACTTGATTAATTGAAATATGTTTCATATAGACAATTGACCACCCAAGTTGATCGGTGATTCACGAACGTTAAAACTTGTAAAAACTATATGATGACATATATATGGATATATATATATATAGTTAACATGATACTATGATAAGAAAACATATCATTAAGTATATTAACAATGAACTACATATGTAAAAACAAGACTACTAACTTAATGATTTTGAAACGAGACATATATGTAACGATTATCGTTGTAACGACATTTAATGTATATATATCATATTAAGAGATATTCGTACATCATAATATCATGATAATATAATAATTTAAAATCTCTTTTGATATTATAAACATTGGGTTAACAACATTTAACAAGATCGTTAACCTAAAGGTTTCAAAACAACACTTACATGTAACGACTAACGATGACTTAACGACTCAGTTAAAATGTATATACATGTAGTGTTTTAATATGTATTTATACACTTTTGAAAGACTTCAATACACTTATCAAAATACTTCTACTTAACAAAAATGCTTACAATTACATCCTCGTTCAGTTTCATCAACAATTCTACTCGTATGCACCCGTATTCGTACTCGTACAATACACAGCTTTTAGATGTATGTACTATTGGTATATACACTCCAATGATCAGCTCTTAGCAGCCCATGTGAGTCACCTAACACATGTGGGAACCATCATTTGGCAACTAGCATGAAATATCTCATAAAATTACAAAAATATGAGTAATCATTCATGACTTATTTACATGAAAACAAAATTACATATCCTTTATATCTAATCCATACACCAACGACCAAAAACACCTACAAACACTTTCATTCTTCAATTTTCTTCATCTAATTGATCTCTCTCAAGTTCTATCTTCAAGTTCTAAGTGTTCTTCATAAATTCCAAAAGTTCTAGTTTCATAAAATCAAGAATACTTTCAAGTTTGCTAGCTCACTTCCAATCTTGTAAGGTGATCATCCAACCTCAAGAAATCTTTGTTTCTTACAGTAGGTTATCATTCTAATACAAGGTAATAATCATATTCAAACTTTGGTTCAATTTCTATAACTATAACAATCTTATTTCAAGTGATGAGCTTACTTGAACTTGTTTTCGTGTCATGATTTTGCTTCAAGAACTTTGAGCCATCCAAGGATCCATTGAAGCTAGATCCATTTTTCTCTTTTCCAGTAGGTTCATCCAAGGAACTTAAGGTAGTAATGATGTTCATAACATCATTCGATTCATACATATAAAGCTATCTTATTCGAAGGTTTAAACTTGTAATCACTAGAACATAGTTTAGTTAATTCTAAACTTGTTCACAAACAAAAGTTAATCCTTCTAACTTGACTTTTAAAATCAACTAAACACATGTTCTATATCTATATGATATGCTAACTTAATGATTTAAAACCTGGAAACACGAAAAACACCGTAAAACCGGATTTACGCCGTCGTAGTAACACCGCGGGCTGTTTTGGGTTAGTTAATTAAAAACTATGATAAACTTTGATTTAAAAGTTGTTATTCTGAGAAAATGATTTTTATTATGAACATGAAACTATATCCAAAAATTATGGTTAAACTCAAAGTGGAAGTATGTTTTCTAAAATGGTCATCTAGACGTCGTTCTTTCGACTGAAATGACTACCTTTACAAAAACGACTTGTAACTTATTTTTCCGACTATAAACCTATACTTTTTCTGTTTAGATTCATAAGATAGAGTTCAATATGAAACCATAGCAATTTGATTCACTCAAAACGGATTTAAAATGAAGAAGTTATGGGTAAAACAAGATTGGATAATTTTTCTCATTTTAGCTACGTGAAAATTGGTAACAAATCTATTCCAACCATAACTTAATCAACTTGTATTGTATATTATGTAATCTTGAGATACCATAGACACGTATACAATGTTTCGACCTATCATGTCGACACATCTATATATATTTCGGAACAACCATAGACACTCTATATGTGAATGTTGGAGTTAGCTATACAGGGTTGAGGTTGATTCCAAAATATATATAGTTTGAGTTGTGATCAATACTGAGATACGTATACACTGGGTCGTGGATTGATTCAAGATAATATTTATCGATTTATTTCTGTACATCTAACTGTGGACAACTAGTTGTAGGTTACTAACGAGGACAGCTGACTTAATAAACTTAAAACATCAAAATATATTAAAAGTGTTGTAAATATATTTTGAACATACTTTGATATATATGTATATATTGTTATAGGTTCGTGAATCAACCAGTGGCCAAGTCTTACTTCCCGACGAAGTAAAAATCTGTGAAAGTGAGTTATAGTCCCACTTTTAAAATCTAATATTTTTGGGATGAGAATACATGCAGGTTTTATAAATGATTTACAAAATAGACACAAGTACGTGAAACTACATTCTATGGTTGAATTATCGAAATCGAATATGCCCCTTTTTATTAAGTCTGGTAATCTAAGAATTAGGGAACAGACACCCTAATTGACGCGAATCCTAAAGATAGATCTATTGGGCCTAACAAACCCCATCCAAAGTACCGGATGCTTTAGTACTTCGAAATTTATATCATATCCGAAGGGTGTCCCGGAATGATGGGGATATTCTTATATATGCATCTTGTTATTGTCGGTTACCAGGTGTTCACCATATGAATGATTTTTATCTCTATGTATGGGATGTGTATTGAAATATGAAATCTTGTGGTCTATTGTTACGATTTGATATATATAGGTTAAACCTATAACTCACCAACATTTTTGTTGACGTTTAAAGCATGTTTATTCTCAGGTGAATATTAAGAGCTTCCGCTGTTGCATACTAAAATAAGGACAAGATTTGGAGTCCATGTTTGTATGATATTGTGTAAAAACTGCATTCAAGAAACTGATTTCGATGTAACATATTTGTATTGTAAACCATTATGTAATGGTCGTGTGTAAACAGGATATTTTAGATTATCATTATTTGATAATCTACGTAAAGCTTTTTAAACCTTTATTTATGAAATAAAGGTTATGGTTTGTTTTAAAAATGAATGCAGTCTTTGAAAAAACGTCTCATATAGAGGTCAAAACCTCGCAACGAAATCAATTAATATGGAACGTTTTTAATCAATAAGAACGGGACATTTCAAATAACTCCCCCACCCGATCATTTTCCACGCACATACGCGCTTTGGGGCAGAAACACGAACCGCTTTACAGTGACCTGATTCTTAAATCATCATGAGGAGCAGGCAGAGCACACCGAAATCTTGGAATACAGGTCGGTAAAACATCCCCGTGGTCACTCCATAAATCCGGTAAATACCCTGAAATGTTTTAAGAGAGGGACTCGAACTTTAGACCTCTCATCCTCATCCAACACACAAAGTTTTGGGTGTACCACTAGAACATCACGGTTGGTACACTTTTGCAATACATTATGTTGGCCTCGAACACTTCTTGTATAGTCAAACTTGATTAAGTTGATAGGAACTTTATGTTAGAAAATATGGTAGTAATTGATAATCTGATTAGTTCTTGAATCGTGTAATCACATTCTCGATTAAGTATTCTCGATTAAGTATTAAGACAAGAACGAGATTTGGTTCCAGGCAAGGAAATTCAAATCTAAGTGTATCAGAGAATGTATGTTTATGTTTTTCGTATGTGAAAGCAAGTAAAATGTTTTCTGAAGAAAAAAAACACAATAAATTCGGTTGCAACTCGAAAAGGTGCAACGAAATGATTTAACGAAGTAATCCAACCTTTCATTTTTTGCAGGGAATACTTTTACCCAAAAAGGCGTAACAGTTGGTTTAACCCTAAAATTTATTAATTAATAATTAATAAAATATAAAAATATGTGGCGAAATCTGATTAGCTGAAACAAATTTGACACTTCCTTCAAATTTTCGACTGACGCCTGGGGCGTCAAATTTTGACGCCGCATTAGGGGCGTCAAACACGTTGCCAAGTGGGACGACGGAAAAAAATTGACGTTGCGTTTGGAATAGTCTTATTTTTTACCTATCTTTTTGTCATACATGAATAAAGTGTGCATCAAAGACTTTTATCACATTATTCTTATTCATTTATAGATAAAGATAATAATTAAATTAATTTGAAATAGATAATAATTAAATTAATTTGAAATATACCAAAATTTCTAATCTAATCTAATTTTATAATTAAAATAAATTTCTTTTCGGTAAAAAAATGTGGCACGGAAATCGTAAGAGGTGGGCTTATTTGGCCATTTGGGTCTTTTGTTTCTCTTTATCCCCGAGTGTATGTTGAATGAAACAAACAACCCCGGAATATACCAGAAAAAAAAATCTCTTAACACAAAAATAAAAAAACAAATCCCTCTTTTCATTCAATCCTGAATTCGATTTAAACAGGTTATTGTTGCTGATTCAACGAAGATGCAAAGTGGTGCAGTGATTTTGAGTCAATCATCTTCATCTTATTACATCAATTCACCTCGAGTAACCGTTGATTCATCTTCAACTTCATGCTCATCGATCAATCCTTACCCTAAGGTTTCGTATAATTCATCAATCAAATAATCTTCTATTTCTTTTTATGATGTATGTTCTCTGTTGTAGTTAATTAACGATTTATTTGCTCAGATATCATCTGGATTCTTCGGCACTCCAATTTCTATAGCTAGGAGCAGCTTATGTTCATCGAAAACGAGATTCACGCGCCGCAACGGTAATTGATTTTAGCTCATCTTGTTTGAATTTGAGTTTCAGGATATGAAGTTTAATTCGCTGTAGAACTTATGTTTAATTTTAATTGCTAATTAGATTAGATTAGATACAGTAGTATTATGATTAGCCGGATATTGAATATATGTTTTCTTGTAGTCATCATAAAATACACATTATGCATTAGGATGACATCACTTTACTGATTGCTGAATGGTCTTTTGTTCCAGTTGTAAAGGCGGTTGCAACTCCAGAATCAGCAGTAGAATTGCCTCTAACTGCAGAAAACATTGAGAGTGTATTGGACGAAATTAGACCTTATCTCATTGCAGACGGTGGCAACGTAGCATTACATGAGATTGATGGAAACGTTGTACGGTTGAAGCTACAAGGAGCCTGTGGTTCGTGTCCAAGCTCTGTGACTACTATGAAATTGGGGATTGAACGGCGTTTGATGGAGAAGATTCCGGAAATTGTTGCTGTTGAACCGATACCTGATGAAGAAACCGGTCTTGAAATGAATGATGAAAATATAGAGAAGGTATGTTTGCGTGTCTTTGGTTTTTTCATTGTGTAATGACCTGCAACGTACGGGTGCTTGTGAGTTTTTAATATTTGGCATCTGATTTTTTGCACTTTGAAGGCACAATAATCAGTTTTTAATCCTTGGATGAACGCATTTACTTCTCTCATTATTGTTATATTTGTGAAATAATTAGTTTCTTACCAGCTCTAACAAAACTTATCATCAAAGGTTTAAAGAAGTTACATACATACCCTTTATAATACCTACTTTGAGTGATTTTCTTTAGTTGCACTGTTTCAGAAGAAATTACTATTCTTGTCGAACATGTTACATATCCTGAACTTTAGGTCAAGTTCATTTTTGGATCACTTTTTCCGGGTTAACCCAACCTTTACCATGCATTTCATAGGGCTTTCTGGTATGTCATCTCGGCATTCTTGATTATGCGGATGCTTACATCAATAGAAATAACTTTCAATCGGTAAATGTCGTTGCAATGCATTCAACTGGCAACAATCATACCGTTTTACTTGCATCCTACAAAAAGCTACATTAAGAAATTGATTGTATTATGATGTAAAACTCATGATGCATTGTTTAAATGTTTGAATATAGTTCTATTTTCCCACGGAACTTAATAAGAGAGTCCATCACATTTTCCCCCTAACAAAGCATGACAGGCTTTGTTATCCTTAGAAAAGAAGCTAGTATTCATATTTTTGTAACAAGACTGATTATTTACGACTTACGAGTAACAAGACATGAAAGTTGAATTTTTTTATTTTGCTTGCAAGAAATTTTATATTTTTTATATTTTCTAAAATAGTAGTGATACAGGGCTACATTTGCTTGATGTTAGAAGTTGGAAAGGAGCTAATCTCCTTGGTCGAGGGGCAAATTTTCACGCGTTATACAAATGGGTCGATTTTGATTATGTTTGGTTTCATAGCAGGTCAAATGGGTTGCCAGTGTGTTTACATCCATTCAACCCATCCACTTGCCATCCACGTTTGATCCATTTCAACTTATGAATTTAGTGCTTCTATTAGCTGATTCACTAAACATTTTTTTTTTTTTTTTAATATGTCAGGTTCTTGAAGAAATACGGCCATATCTTGTTGGTGCAGCAGGTGGATCACTAGAATTTGTGTGCATAGAAGAGCCAATCGTAAAAGTACGATTAACAGGCCCTGCAGCAAGCGTAATGACTGTTAGAGTTGCTGTAACTCAGAAATTACGTGAAAAGATCCCCGCCATTGCAGCAGTTCAACTTTTGCAGTAAATTTAAACCCGCATTCTCATCCTAAGCCATAAATGAAACTTGCATAACATATAGCACGAACAAAGGTCACAAGAGGGAACTCCTGTACAGTTTCATTTGTTCCATGTTTGTCACAGTAATTAAAATGTTTGTTGAAACAAATCTAATAGTGGCTACCGTGTAAAACTATTAATACCACTGGTGTATTTCAATGTGCTTCTGGTGCTTCGAAGCAAATGGTTGTTTGGTACTCGATGACCAGTGATATAAATTTTGTCATTACATTACATATTCTACTATTTTGGGTTGTGCATACAATCATTGTCGACTGGTCAACGTAATGAACATACAAAAGCGCTTTCAGCTTCTTTCATTTTACTATTTGCTTACAATTACAAATTACCAGAGTCTAATTCCTTGCATATATTTGAGCAAAGTTGCTCAATGCTCTAAAATTAAACAAATGTGATTAATCAAAGGACAGGTCTTAACTTTTTAGATACAAAAAGTAAACGCCCTCTTATAAACATCTCATGTCATCTCCTGACCAATATGATTTGTACTCAAAAGTATTTAAAGTACACATGAATCATTACCAACTAATTGAAATTGGAATTGCAATATGTACAAACAAGTTTTTCAGTGACGACCGTTAGTACTCCGAATTCTTTTTGATGGGCTTCCTAAGAGGCATAATCTGTCGTCGACCAGTTGTTGGGCAAAGAAGGCCTTCGTTGGCAACTTCATGAAACTCCATGACTTGTATCCTTCCTTTCTTCTTTGCGTTTTCTGCTTCCTTATAACATGCCTGCAACTTTCTCTTTTGTTGCTTCGATCTTCTCTTTAATACTACTCCCAAATTCCAACTTCCTTTCCTTGTTCATACTTAATGGTCTTTTCGGGCACCCTTCATGTTGCTTTCTCTTTGTTGCTTCAACTCTTTTTCCCGAATTTGTTTCGATATTTCTTTGAAAATTCACGCTCACTGGCTTTACTTGTTTGGATGTTAACATCGCAATAACAACATTTGCTTCTTTCTTTATCAATTCATTCACCATACCTTTCCATTTATCCACGAGCGTCCTTGCAATCTCACCAACATCTTTCGATGCATGCTTTTTAAGAACATTAACAACTGTTTTCCCAATTCCCGTTGTCTGCAGATTTTTAAAAGATAACTCCATACTTTGAAGCTTTCTTAACAAGTCACACAATACCAATTCACTTTCGACTCCGCTTTTTTCTAGAATCCCTTTGATCCTCAAAACCTCATCATCAACTCCTTTATTCAAAACTTCCTGTTCAGGGTTTACTGGACCTTTTGGAGCGTTTTCTTTTTCAATTCGAATATCATTCTTCAACTTTATTCGAATTATCATTGACCGTTTCTGTTGACTTGCGGGTACGATTTGGTTCTTGCTTGAATCATCATCATCACCACCTTTCTCTTCATTCTTTTTCTTAGAATCTAACCATGTGTCAACCAATAGTCTCCAATCTTTAATGATCATTCTGACAGCATCTCTAACGTTTTTGGAGGCGTGATTTCGAAGCGCACTAACAGATTTTCCGACCATTGTTGCCTCCAAAATTTTGAGAGATAACTTCATGCAATGAAGCTTTAATAACGTGTTCAACACTACACATTCAGAATGATCTTCAGGTTTATCAAGAACATTCTGTTTGATCATCATTACCTCATCAATTAAATTCCTTTCGACTTCATCTACTTTCGTGCTCTTCAACTCGTTCCTCAACTCTTCCATTATCAAACTGTTGATCAAGGTTTCTTTGATTAATCTTTATGATGAATGATGATGATTTGATCGGACGTAGATAAACTAACAATTGTAACTTGGGAGCCAAGTAATTAATCGAAGGTAATGACTAATGAAATTTCTGTATTTAATTTGTTTGTATAAAATTAATTATGAGGGTTAAGTGGTGTTATATAAGAAGGATGTGTTTATGTTACCATAATTAAGATTAACGCTGAGTCGGTTGCGGTTAATTTAAATCTAGCTTGTTTCCTAATTTAATTTCTTGAACAAAATCTTGTAAATAATGTACGTATCTTTTTATCCGAGTTTCTCGAACTGATATTTCGTGTATTCTTCCATCCATTTAATTTGAAAATTGAAACTATATAATAATTTTTAATGTTTTAAATAATACTCGTTTGCTTTAATTAAATCTTAAAAGATCTAATTTATTACTCCGTATTGTATTGATATTTGGGTTATTTATTCATTAATAAGTTGTCTTAAAATCTTAAAATAAAAATAATTTCTACATTTATATTATATATGAATATGAATTGTTTGATGAGAAATCGTTTATTCATCCATCCAATTAATGTGACATTTGAAAATATATGAATTTTAATTTTTTTTTAAATAATACTCACGTATTTTGAATCTAACTATTTTATTATTGTACGAAGTATTTATTTATTTATGTACTATATTTAGTGCTCCTTTTTAATCTGACATGTCTTTGATAACAATTTAGTTTGGGAAATTATTCGATACGATTATGGATTATAGAAGCTTTAAAATAATTTGTTTGCAAAAGGCCTGCAAATTAGTTGATACGTGTTAGGAAGAGAGGATCGCCTGAACGTTGAGAGATACAAATTTGAGAGAAAAATAACCCTATTACTCACAATAATAGATTACACGGGTATTACAAAACTCTAAAAAAAAACTCTCAAACTCACACACTCTCTCTAGGTTGTAATTACACTTCTCTGAGTGATTTTGGGATGATTTACAATGGAGGTTTGCACCTCTATTTATAGGGAAAAATTTATGCCGGTGAATGGTGTGAACGAGGAAGGTTGGCGGAAGTTGGCGGCCGTCATCGTGTTCAAGTTTGCTTCTTCTTCATGAGTTGTTCAAAGATGTCTTACTTTGAACATCTAGAAGGTGAGCTTCTAGATTGTAGGCTGGAAACTTTCAATTCTCCCCCTCCAGCCGAATCCACGAACATTCCAGTTATGTCTCTGCATAACTCCAACTTCTCTCGAGTCACCACCTTTGTTAACATATCCGCAGGATTCTCCTTTGTATGGATCTTCACTAGTCTCAACAGTTGTCGATCAATTACCTCGTGTATCCAATGATAGCGAATATCAATATGTTTTGTACGAGAATAGTACATGGAGTTCTTGCTTAAATCTAGAGCACTCTGACTGTCACAATGTACCCTGTACTCCTTTTGCCTGATTCCAAATTCTTGAAGATAACGCTTTAACCACAACATTTCTTTTCCAGCTTCTGCGGCAGCAATATACTCTGCTTCAGTTGTGGATAATGCAACACACTTCTGTAGTCTTGACTGCCATGAAACAGCTCCCCCTGCAAAAGTGTAAATGAATCCTGAAGTAGATTTCCTACTATCAGGATCTCCGGCCATATCCGCATCTGTATAGCCTTCCAAGATTGGATCAGCTCCCCCGTAACAAAGACATAGATTTGTTGTACCTTTAAGATATCTAAGAATCCATTTTACCGCATTCCAATGCTCTTTCCCGGGGTTGGAGAGAAAACGACTCACCGTTCCCACTGCATGAGCAATATCGGGCCTTGTACACACCATCGCATACATCAAACTTCCAACTGCTG